>NW_011494615.1:1541577-1552890 GCF_000754665.1 Bison bison bison | reverse complement strand
CATCTCATCCTCTGTCGTCCCCTTCTCCTCCTGCCCCCAATCCCTCCCAGCATCAGAGTCTTTTCCAATGAGTCAACTCTTCGCATGAGGTGGCCAAAGTACTGGAGTTTCAGCTTTAGCATCATTCCTTCCAAAGAAATCCCAGGGCTGATCTCCTTCAGAATGGACTGGTTGGATCTCCTTGCAGTCCAAGGGACTCTCAAGAGTCTTCTCCAACACCACAGTTCAAAAGCATCAATTCTTTGGTGCTCAGGCCTTCTTCACAGTCCAACTCTCATGTCCATACATGACCAGTGGGAAAACCATAGCCTTGACTAGACGGACCTTTGTTGGCAAAGTAATGTCTCTGCTTTTGAAAATGCTATCTAGGTTGGTCATAACTTTCCTTCCAAGGAGTAAGTGTCTTTTAATTTCATGGCTGCAGTCACCATCTGCAGTGATTTTGGAGCCCCCCAAAATAAAGTCTGCCACTGTTTCCACTGTTTCCCCATCTATTTCTCATGAAGTGATGGGACCAGATGCCATGATCTTCGTTTTCTGAATGTTGAGCTTTAAGCCAACTTTTTCACTCTCCTCTCCACTTTCATCAAGAGGCCTTTTAGTTCCTCTTCACTTTCTGCCATAAGGGTGGTGTCTTAGTGTCAAATGGATACATATTTCTGAATTTGCTGTTGCTATTTTTCTCCCTACATGCTTGTGTCGGCAGCCATGATTTGCTGAATCCATAGTGACGTAAAATATATTATTGCAACCCTCTAGATGGTGGGACTTTGTGCAATGTTTGGGCATTGTAATTGTGGGTGTTAACAGTTTGTCTTTAATTTGTTTGTGGATTATCTCTTGGGGTGTGTAGGGAGATAGTGCTGGTTTTATTTAAACAGCTTTGTGGAGAGTAATAATTCACACCATTGAATTGACATGTGCATGCACGTACAATTGGTGCATTTTGGTGTGTTCATAGTTGGGCATCCATCAGCACAGTCTAGTTTTGAAAACTTATTATCAACCCTTACTCATTAGAGTCACTTTCCCACCCCAAACCCCAAACAAACTCATGTACTCTGCTGCTGCTGCTAAGTCACTTCAGTTGTGTCCAACTCTGTGCAACCCCATAGACGGCAGCCTACCAGGCTCCTCCGTCCATGGGATTTTCCAGGCAAGAGTACTGGAGTGGGGTGGCATTGCCTTCTTATGTACTCTAGGCAACCACTAATCCACTTCTGTCTATAGATTTGTCTCTTCTGGACATTTCTTTAAATTGAATCATAAACAATGTGTGGTCTTTTGTGATTTCCTTCTTTGATTTTGCATAATATTTCCAAAGTTCATTCATTTTCTAGCATTTATCAGTATGTCAGTCCTTTTTATACTGAATAATGTTCCACTCTATGGATATATCACATTTTATTTAGCACTCATTAGTTGATGTTGATTAGTGTCGTTTCTACTTTTTGGCCATTATTAGTAATGCTGCTGTGAATGCTGCTATTTGTGTACAGAATTTTCTGTGGACACATGTTTTCATTTCCCTTGTGTGTAGATTTCATTTCACCTGGGAGTGGAGATTTTAGAGACTGCTAAATATGGTATCATGTCATCTGCAAATGGTGACAGCTTTATTTCTTCCCATCCAATTTGGATGACTTTTTTTTTTTTTGTCTGATTTCTATGGTTAGGACTTCCAATGCTATGTTAAATATAATTATATTTATTTTTGACTGTGCTACTCCAGCTTTTTTTCTAGTTGTGTCAAGTGGGGGCTACTTTCTGGTCGAGGTGTGCAGGCTTCTCATTGCAGTGACTTCTCTTGTTGCCGAGCACGGCCTCTAGGTGCACAGGCTTTAGCAGTTGTGGTACACAGGCTTGGTTGTCCCGTGGCATTTGGGATCTTCCTGGACCAGAAATGGAACCTGTGTCTCCTGAATTCTTTACCACTGAGCCAACAGGGAAGCCCTATGTTAAATATAAGTGGTGAGAGTGGACATGTTTGTCTTATTGCTGCTTTTAGAGGAAAAGCTTTCATTTTTTTCACCTTTAAGGATGATGTTAGCTGGGTTTGTCATAAATGGCCTTTATTATGTTGAAATGTTCCCAATATACCAACTTTTTAAAAAGATTTTTTATCATAAATCAACATTGAATTTTATCAAAAGCTTTTTCTGCATCTATTGAGATTATCATTTGATATTCATTCTTCATTTTGTTAATGTGGTTTATCACATTGATTGCTTTGTGGATATTGAACCATCAATTTTTTCCCACTTGATTGTCTGTGAAATTGAATGGAGCTTCATTTCTTGATTCAGAGGTTGCAGTGAAAATGTTCTGTGGGGGAACAAAAGGGGAAATTTCGATAACAGATATATTGGCCCCTTACACTATAATGTGGATTCTGTCAGATCCTATTGACATACTTTCTATAGTGTATCAAATGATGTATCTTATTGCAAAAAAGAACGATGACAACGACTTACAGAAATTAGCTTCCAGCTCTTCAGAAATGTGTGGTACAACTTGTGTTCCAAAGCTCCCTGTGGGATCAGGCTGAAGCTGACTCAGCTGAGACCCCATGTTTTTAGCTCCTGCCCCTTCCCTGTGGTGCTTTCTTCCCTTGTCCTGGGTGCTCTCGCTCAGTCACTCAGTTGTGTCCGATTCTTTGTGACCCTGTGGACTATAGCCCCCCAGGCTATAGAATCCGTGGGATTCTCCAGGGAAGAATACTAGAGTGGGTTGCCATTTTCTTCTCCAGGGGATCCTCCCAACCCAGGGATTGAACTCACATCTCTTGTGTCTCCTGCATTGGCAGGTGGGTTCTTTACCACTAGTGTCTATTCCTCAATAAATTAATTGGTCAAGAATACCCAGGTTCAGGTTCTGTGTCTCAGTATCCTGACCACAGATAGACCCAGAAGGAGATTTCATCCAAAGAGTATGTGACAACTGGACCAAGAGTTGGGGCACGTGTTGGTTTCCAGATTTGTCCAGTTTGTCCCAACACAGTCATCTTGGTTGGGTCATACTCTGGAGAAGTGGAAATGTTAATGGACCCAAGATCTGAATGTTTAAAGCCCAGGCCGCTTCCATCATGGAGTGCCCTTATCTGAGTAAGACACTGAAGTGGAAGCATCCTTCTCACCCTCCTGGACCACTGTCACCTGGGTGGAGCCCAGGGATGCAGGCTCAGAATAGGGGTCTCTGCAGATTCCCTGGCTTCAGCAAGCAGTGACAGTAAGCCTTGGGATTTGGGGAGAACAGTGGCGGCTGGCTCCAGAGCTACCCAGGACTGGCAGCCAAGTTGGGATCTTGTCCTAGTCACTGTCATTAACAAGCAGAGAATGGGGCCCCTGGGACATCATGAAAAGTCGAGGTGGCAGTAATGGGAAGAAGCTGCAGTCATGTTGACGGCTGCACAGGAATGGCTGGCTTCTTCTGACTCCATGGGGCATGATGGAGCTTCTGCTTCATTGCTGAGGAGTGAGAATCACCAGGAATGAAGGAGGTACCCCTAAAAAGTTTTGCATAGACTCATTCAACAAATACTATAAAGCCGGCCCTACGTCTGGCATAGTTGTCTATTAACTTGGCTCATGGTTACTGGAAACAGGCTGTGTAGCAAAAGTTCACCTTCAGGAAGGTAACTGGGAGTATTCTCAGAAGTAACATCAGTAGGGGAGTTATGGAAGCAAGACTGGGCAGAGGGAGGTGAACAGTGATCCAGTCACTCATAGGTCCCAGCAGTTTGCAGGGAGCTCTGCAATGAAATGTCCCTTTGGAGTTATTCCAGGTTGGGACAAGAGGGCTGGGCCTTTATACCCTCAAACCTACAGGTCATTGATGTGGGCTACCTCTGTGGAGATGTAACCTTTAAAGAGGTATTCCCCTTGGCTGAAGCCTATCCCTAGAGAAGGGCTGATCTGTAAGCCAACTCTCTGAGAAGACTGAGTTGTGAGCACCTTGATCCTGAACTTATGGTCTGGGCAGCAGACTGTGTAACTTGTTATATAGACCCCAGAGGTCCAACAGCGATCACGAGAAAAACCCCTGCTTCATGGAATTGTATTCTAATGGAGGTAGACAGATCATAAACACACAGGATGAACATGGAAATCCTGTCACAGCGATCATCACTGGATGGGCAAGTTCATAAGTGACTTTCCTTTTTGTTATTCCTTTTTATGTGTACTCCCTAAGCATTCAATAATGAGTATGTATTACTTGGATAATTAAAGTATAAACATTATTTTAAAAATCTTTTGGGAGGATGTATGGGTAAGAATAGCCATAGATTAATTTTGATTGTATAGACTTAGCAGGGTAAACTTCACAGCTATTTAAATAATAAGGTACAAGACTGGGCGGACAGAGTAATGGAGCCAAACAAAAACTTCGGAAAGGGACCATGCCTGATGCAACGCTTTGGTCTGTGATGCAAATGACATCAACCTCTCTGAGGCTCAGTTCCCAGATCTGCAGAGTGTTGTGAATTTCAAAGCAAGTGATGTCTGCTGTGTGTCAAAGGACTTGGTACAATTCAGAGCAGAAAACAGGTGCTGATCAGTGGTACTCGGTGCGGGGCAGGGGGATGATTACTATTAGTAAAATTACTAATACTCGTTCTTGGTGGTTAAAGATTTTATGTAAAAAAGAGAAAGTACCTGTATTCCAGGTGAATTAAAGAATTACATGTAAAAAACTGTCACTGCAATCCAAATGAATTTAATAATTTTGTAAAATCTATACATTGATAGTTCAGTGTCCCCAAATCAAAAACTGCTAAAATTATAGCTTTCAAAGCAATTTAACCAAAAAATAAATGTTAAGAAGTGGAATTTGGGCATCATTAGAAGTCTTCTCACGAAGGCCAGATTTTTCCCTTGCAGAATCAATTTGCTTTCCTCCACTCTGATAGCAGCAGGTCCCGTGCCTCTTGTTTGGAAATTCCTCCTAAATGTCTGTTTAGAATTCTGCAGTTGCAGCCTGCCATTTCCCTCCACCCCTGCCTCATACTTTATATCACCCAAAGCTCCCCTAATAGGAGCCATCTCTAGAGACATTATCTGACCTCCTCTACCCCACATCTAATAACTTGGAGAGTTTTCAGATGTTTAAAGTGTCAGACACACCATTATCCAAGGAACCATTTTACCTAGCAATTTACCAAGTTTCACAAAACCATTTTCCCAAACACTGACAGCACTTTGTGAAGCATAAGGGAGATAAGTATAGAAAATTGCAGGGATGAACCAAACATCCCGTGATTTCACAGATGGATCATTACCAGACCCTCGTGAAATCTTGTTTATCTTGTTAAAGATAAATGAGTTAGAAATGGGCAAAAGGGTTTTGATAAAATAACTGTATTCGGCATATGTTTACTGTGACCTTCAAAAGCGCTTGGAATATCTCGTATCTTTTAGTTTCCTGATTTTCACTAGTTCCTCATGAGTAAGCCAACACTGACACATTTCTTTTTGTATATTATTTATTTATTGTCATTTGCTTTTAATTATATTTGTATAATTTAGAGAATCATGAAAATAAACATAAAAAGAGGGGAAAATGTTAATGCACCCTTGGAACACACACAACTATTACTAAGTTTTAGGATATTTCTTTCACCTTTTTGATTCATATACACAGATATACTGCAAAATTGGGATTATACTCTATGTTTAAGGAGGTAATTCTCCTTTTAAAATTTTCCTTATTTTAACAACAGTCAACTTATTTCCTTAAGTCATATTATTTCCTTAAGTTATAGTCTACTTAATTCCTTAAATCATGTTCAGAAACCTAATTTTTAGAGACTATCGAGCATCTCCTATATTGAATATTTGTAATTTATTCAGTTGATTTTTAATTTTTGGACATGTAGTTTGCTTTCAGTTTTTCACTATTATAAGTACCTTCCTTATAGATACCTACCAATAAATCTCTTTTTTTTGGATTTCTTATTATTTTCCCAATGTAAATTCCTAGAAATGGAGTTATTAGCCAGAAGGCATGCATGTTTTTAAGATTTTTCATAAGTTAACTTACTCTTTGTGTCTCAGTGTCCATATTATAACTTGAAATAGTAATAAGACCAACCTTGCATGACTGTTGAGAGGATTAAGTAAGATAATTTATTGCGAGATTTTAGCAAACTATGCAGCAGTACACAGAGTACTGTCCTATAGTACTGTCATCTTTCCATTCCACCCCATTCCAGTCCGTGCCAGTTGGTTCCTAGGCAGGCTAATTAGCTGATCCTATTCCAAGCTTGCTGAATACAAAGAAAGAACTTTAATAAGTTCCTGGGTAGCTGGCAGCTCCTGGGACTTAAAACTAGCATCTCATTCCCCTGGGAGGTCATCACTGCTTTTGCTCCATTTCCCTACCTGAGGTTTTTTGCTACAGAGATTTGTATGGGCTGAAACAGAGCCATCTGAGGGAGTGGTCAAAAGCTCGCCTATTTTCTGACTTTCCAAGCCCAGCGATTCAGTCCAGCTCTGAGAAGTCTGATCCCAAGGTTTTACTTCTCTGTGGAATCAGGAAGAGTGACTAACAAAGATGGTTTCTTATTTTTAAGGGAAAAATCTAACTTCCTGAAAATACTCCTGGAATATACGTCTACCCCCGCAGGCACACACACGTCTGCTCCATGTGCATCACAATCAAGATTACCATCCAGTTTTCAGGAGATGGTTACGGCGGCCACGGCCAGCACAGCCAAGTTCACTCCTCGTGGTGGCTGAGTCTGTCTCGGGGAGATGAGGAAACAAAGCCAGTAGCCGCTTAAAGAATCCCTCTCAAGGCTGTCTTTGGGATCAGAGCTCTCTGACCATAAGCTGTCTAAGGGATAATGAATTTCAAGTCACAAACTGAAGCAAAATGTAAGAAAATTCAAATCAGTTAAGTACAACTGAAGAACCAGTGTGCTGAGGGAGCGCAGTGGCTCACAAGGACAATCTCATTTCATCTTTAATTTGCATATGGTAAAGATTGATTTTCTACAGCTAATCCAAATTTATGACACATCAAGTGATATTTAAAGCACTCAGTGGAGCATTTGATAGCCAAACATTTTTCCTGATTAGTACCCACTTGACCTGGTGACCCAGGGACGAATGCTGATCACCCATTCCCCCTCCTTAATGGAATCACTGCCAAGCAGTCAGCAGATAAACAGCCAGACTGCAGTCAGAGTGTCCAGGCATTTAAAAGTCTGGTGTTCTCAAAGGCTGGGGGTGGGGTGGGGGCTGGTGGGTTTGTCTTTTCAAAATTACACGTGTCAGGGATTTTATGGCTTTCACACCTCTAGCCTCATTTATGTAGATTATACTTAGAGAGCATTCATAATATGCCATCTTTCTTACACATAATCTCAACAATCTCGATGGACAGGGATTCTTAATCTCAGTTGACAGATGGAAAAGCTGAACCTCAGAGAAGTTAGGTGATTTCCCCAGTCGCCTAGCTAGCAAGTGGCAGGGCCAGGATTGAAGCTCAGTTCTGGTGAGCCCAAAGCTTAGTCTTTCCAGTTCAGCACTGTTTACTGAAGATTCATAGTTCACTGCCTTGGCTGGGAGCTGGATTTGAGCAGAAACTATCAGGAGCCTGAGTTAAGGCATGGGGGACGGAGCAGCCAGACAGGCCAGAGGTATCTGCATAAATCTGTGAGCCAGATATCAGGAGATTTTGATCATGGTTTTTATTCTATGTATTGTTTCTTCATAGCATCCATCCAGGGAGCTGTGGAGAGGGTAACTCTGGTTGAAGAGCTTGTTTTAACCACCCAGCATAAACAGTTCCATCATTCCATCATTTGTGAACCTGTCACCAAAGGGGCTTCCCCAGGAATAAACTTAGGCAACCCTTAGTTTTATATCAGCAAAATGATTTTTCCACCAAGGTGGATTTGGACTTGTTTGTTGTTCTGCTGGTCTTCCAGAGGACACTATCCAGGCAGCTACTCAATGGGGCAGCTCAGTGGGGCAGGATGATCCAACGCAACTCCCTCACGTGTCAGATGAATGGTTGTGGCTCTTGACTGGGCCTCACTCACCGCAGGTTTTTCACCCTCCAGCCAGCTTGCTTGAGCGTCTTCATTTATGCTCTCAGGGTTTCAAGACGGTGAAATCGGTAGCTGCAAGGCCACTTGAGACCCACGCTTGGACCTCCAACATCATCACTTGTACTGAAGTCTACTGTTAAAGCAAGATACAAAGTACCCAGATTCAAAGAGGCAGAGAAAAAGACTCCGTCTCTTGATGGGGAGCATAGGGGCAGGCTAACAGAAGTGGGAGAAATCTACGGCCAGTTTTTACAATCTCTCCCAGTGAGCAAATAACCCCACCTGGATAAGGAGGATGTTCTTCTCCAGTGCTGGGCAAACTTGGACATGTACATGAATCCCCTGGGGGTCTTTTAACATGTAGATTCTGACTTACTGGGTCTGGTGTGGCAGCTTTTTGTTGTTCAGTTGCTAAGTCGTGTCCAACTCTTTGTGACCCCATGGACTGCAGCACACCAGGCTTGCCTGCCCTTCACTGTCTCCCAGAGTTTGCCCAAATTCATGTCCGTTGGATCGATGATGCCATCCAACCATCTCGTCCTCTGTTGCCCACTTCTCCTTGTCGTCAGTCTTTCCCAGCCTCAGGGTCTTTTCCAGTGAGTTGGTTCTTGGCATCAGAGAGCCAAAGTATTGGAGCTTCAGCTTCAGCCCCAGTCCTTCCAATGAATATTTAAGGTTGATTTCCTTTAGGACTGACTGGTTTGCTCTGCTTGCAGTCCAAGGGACTCTCAAGAGTCTTCTCTAGAACCACAGTTTGAAAGCGTCAATTCCTTGGTGCTCAGCCTTCTTATGGTTCAACTCTCACATCTGTACATGACTACTGGGAAAACCATAGCTTCGACCATATGAACCTTTGTCGGCAAAGTGGTATCTTTGCTTTTTTAATATGCTATCTAGGTTTGTCATAGCTTTCCTTCCAAGTAGCAAGCACCTTTTAATTTCTTGGCTGCAATCACTGTCCAGAGTGATCTTGGAGTCCATGAAAATAAAACCTGTCACTGCTTCCACTTTTCCCCCTTCTATTTGCCACGTAGTGATGGCACCACATGCCATGATCTTAGTTTTTTGAACGTTGAGTTTTAAGCCAGCTTTTTGACTCTCCTCTTTCACCTTCATCAAGAGGCTCTTTAGTTCCTCTTTGCTTTCTGCCATTAGGGTGGTATCATCTGCATATCTGAGGTTGTCAATACTTCTCCCTGGTGTGGGGGCCTGAGTTTTCATCCTTCTAATAAGATCTCTGGGGATGCTGCTGCCACTGCGCCACAGAATATACTGAGAGCAGCCAGTGTCTAATAATGATGTGGGATGGCATTCACTCCCTTTTTTCTGCTAAGCGGGACTATCACTGGCCTGCTGATAATGTCCTGGTTCTTCTAAGGGTAGAAAGCCCCGCGCTGTGCCTTTTGTTTGGAATATGAAGCCAGTGAAAGTGTCTGCGGCCATGTCTGTGTATTACGAGCATGGTTTTGTGATCACATCAGGAAAGATCACCAAATGGTAATATTAAAACGTTCACTTTGTGAAAAATGCCATCAATCTCTTTGATAGGATTTTTGAAAGGTTTTAGTTTTATATTTCATGTATGATGAGAACAGATTGCTTTGACTAGATAGATGGTTTTTGAGTCCAGAATGGGTAAAACTTGTCTGATTGTATTCAGTTCCAATTTTCTGGCGTTAATAACTTCTTTCCCTACAGGGACTGTGCTTAAGACTGTCTCAGGCAGGGCTCCCGGGCTCAGGGACAGATGCTAGGGTAACAGAAAGCCTGGGACTCTGGTCACTAGTAGCCCACACAGAGTATGTGTTCTCTTTCCAACAGAAACTAATGGTATGGTTTTTGCTGTGCTTGTTGCTTCTGTCATGTCTAACTGTTTGCAACCTCATGGACTGTAGCCCGCCAGGCTCCTCTGTCCATGGCATTCTCCAGGCAAGAATCCTGGAGTGGGTTGCCATTGCCTTCTCCAGGGGATCCTGCCAACCCAGGGATCAAACCCTCATTCTCTCTGACTCCTGCACTGTAGGTGGATTCTTTACCTACTGAGCCACGTGGGTGCAGTTTGGATACAGTAAAATGACTGTTCTGAGTTTGTGCTGATTTTTTGGCTAATATGGGAGCAAATCAGGCATTTATGAACAAGGGTGGCCAGTCATTCTGTTTGTTCCTTTGTTTGTTTTTAACGTCACCAAGCCATTTTATTTTTCTCCTTACAAATGTTGGTGAGCTGGGGGAAACTGAGGCAATGCATAGAGGTCTTCTTGGATAGGGCAGTGCTCCAAAATGAAAAAAAAAAAAAAAGGTAAAAAGCACAGACATAGATAATTGGCCACAAATGTGCGTATCTTTCTCTTTGGATGAAAATGAATCAAAATTAGGCATCAGGTCAACACCTAGAGAAACCGTTGTTTATTTTTTTAATAAATGTTTAAGAAATGGTTGCCCACTTTCTTTTCAAAATGGATAGTTGAAAGCACAGGTCAATTAGACAAGGAGGAGAAACTTTCTGGCTGTAAATTAGTAGCATGTCAGTGTTCAGAGGAACCTCAGAGAGCAATTAATTCAAGTCTGTTATTTTACAAATGGGAAAACTGAGGCTTATGACTTCCAAACTTCTACAAAGCTTGCTCCCAGTCAATCTAATTTGCTTTCTAAGCCCATAGTCACTTCAGTCATGTCTGACTCTTTGCAACCCTATGAACCTTAGACCACCATGCTCCTCTGTCCATGGGTTTCTCAGGCAAAAATTCTGGAGTGGGTTGCCATTTCCTCCTTGAGGGGAACTTTCTGACCCAAGGATCAAACCAGTGTCTCTTAAGTCTCGTGCATTGGCAGGTGGGTTCTTTACCACTGGCGCCACCTGGAAGCCCAGTTGCTCTCAGTTCAGTTCAGTTCAGTCGCTCAGTAGTGTCCGACTCTCTGCGACCCCATGAATGGCAGCACGCCAGGCCTCTGTGTCCATCACCAACTCCCAGAGTTTACCCAAACTCATGTCCATTGAGTCAGTGATGCTACCCAGCCATTTCATCCTCTGTCGTCCCCTTCTCCTGACCCCAATCCCTCCCAGAATCAGGGTCTTTTCCAGTGAGTCAACTCTTCACATGAGGTGGCCAAAAGTATTGGAGTTTCAGCTTTAGCATCAGTCCTTCCAATGAACACCCCGACTCATCTCCTTTAGGATGGACTGGTTGGATCTCCTTGCAGTCCAAGGGACTCTCAAGAGTCTTCTCCAACACCACAGTTCAAAAGCATCAACTCTC
>NW_011494615.1:1535771-1541415 GCF_000754665.1 Bison bison bison | reverse complement strand
AAGCGTCTTTTAATTTCATGGCTGCAGTCACCATCTGCAGTGATTTTTGGAGCCCCCAAAAATAAAGTCTGACACTGTCTCCACTGTTTCCCCATCTATTTGCCATGAAGTGATGGGACCAGATGCCATGATCTTAGTTTTGTGAATGTTGAGCTTTAAGCCAACTTTTTCACTCTCTTCTTTCACTTTCATCTATAGACTCAAAACAAAGTGGAGGCGATTTGACCTTCTGAAGTTGCTGTCATGCTATTTGCCCTGCATCTAAGATTTCTTGTTCCCTCATTGGAAACCTCTTGTCCTGCGTTTGAGATTTTCCAAATCATTCGTTCAAAATCATGAATCTGGTAACAGCCCTGTTTTTCCCTTATGGTCTCTTCCATTCTATCATGAAAGTTTCTTATTTCACACTATAACATTTTTCTTAAAGTTACCCTGACAAATGAGGGAAACAAAACCCTTCCGAGGGTGGTTTTCCATCAACCTCTCTCTGTCCTGTGCTTTGTTAAAGATAGAAAGGACAATAAGAATCCAATATCATAGCCAAACCACCCACAGGCTTTCCAGAATTATACACTGAATTGGCTTCCTCTGTAAGGATCCATTCAGGTTTGCTAGAGGAGGTAGGGGAAGAAATTCCATGTATAATGCTGGACCTTTTTCCATATACCAGCCTATTTCATCACCATAACAACTTCCACTATTTTCCCAAGGATAAAATGGAAGCTCAGAGAAGTTTAACTTCACTTGCCCAAGATTTCATGCTAAGTAGAAATACCTGGCTTCGAACTCAGATCTCCAAACCCTTTGATCTTCATTGTATACCTGTCGTTCTCAAATGCTTGCCCAGATTGTGTTAGAGTCATTATAGAGATTTTAAAATACAAATTCTTAGGATTCACCCTCTAGTATGATCTCATAAATCTAGGTCAAGATCTGGAAATCCAGAAATCTGGGTTGAGTCCTAGAAATATATAATTTCTGTTTTATTTCTGTGTCTATATCTGTATCAGCATCTATCAGTTAACATTTGACACATATAAACTTGCCCCAAATTTAAAAGTTTAATGCAAACTTTTATTTAGGTAGTGGTTCTTTTGAAAAGTATTTATTTGTTTATTTAATTTTATTGGTGTATACTTGATTTTTAATGTTTTGTTAGTTTCAGGTGTACAGCAAAGTGATTCTGTTATACACATACATGTCTTCATTCTTTTTCAGGTTTTTACCCATTTAGGTTGTTAAAGAATATTGCATAGAGTTTCCTGTCCTATACAGTAGTATAGTAGGTCCTCACTGGTTATCTGTTTTATATGTGGTAAAGTATGTATATGAACCCCAAGCTTCTAATTTATTCCCACCACACACATTTCCTCTTTGGTAACCATACATTTGTTTTCAAAATCTGGAAGTCTGTTTTTGTTTTGCAAATAAGTTCATTTTTATGATTTTTAAAACTAATTTTCTGTGTGAGTGGTATCATATGATATTTGTCTTTGTCTGACTTACTTCACTTACTAGGCCCATCCATGTTGCTGCAAATGGCATGATTTCATTCTTTTTTGTGGCTGAGTAATGTTCCATTGTATATATGTACCACATCTTCTCTATCTGTTCATCTGCTAATGAACATGTAGGTTGCATCCATGTCTTAACTATTGTAAACAGTGCTGCAATGAATATTGGGGTGCACCTCTCTTTTCAAATTTTGGTTTTCTCCAGGTGTGTGCCCAGTAGTGGGATTGTTGGATCTTATGGTAATTCTATTTTTAGCTTTTTAGGGAACCCCAGTACTGTTCTCCACAGTGACCGCACCAATTTACATTCTCACCAACAGTGTAGGAGGGTTCTCTTTTCTTCACACCTTCTCCAGCATTTATTGTTTGTAGATTTTTTGATGATGGCCTTTCTGACTGGTGTTAGGTGATACCTCATTGTAGGTTTGATTCGCATTTCTCTAATAATTAGTGATATCGAGCATCTTTTCATGTGCTTTTTGGCCATCTGTATGTCTTCTTTGTAGAATTTTTTTTTTATTTGGATCCTCTGCTCATTTTTTGATTGGGTTGTTTGTTGTTTTGATATTGAGCTATGTGAGCTGTTTGTGTGTTTTGGAGATTAATCTGTTGTTGGTCACTTCATTTGCAAATATTTTTTTTCCTTCTGAGGGTTGTCTTTTTTGTTTTATTTATGGTTTCCTTTGCTATAGAAAAGCTTTTAAGTTTAAATAGGTTCGCTTTGTTTATTTTTGGTTTTGTTTTCATTACTGTAGAAAATGGATCAAAAAAAACCTTGCTGAGATTTTTTGTCAAAGAGTGTTCTGCTTATGTTTTCCTCCAAGAGTTTTATAGTGTCTGGCCTCAAATTTAGGTCTTTGATCCATTTTGAGTTTATTTTGGTGTATGGTGTTAGAGGATGTTCTCATTCCATTCGTATACATGTAAGTGTTCAGTAGCTCATGATCCAGTGAGTGGGGAATTTGGACTGGCCTCTGCTGGGTGGCTCTTCTGCTGGTCTTGCTGGGCTACAGTGTCAAGAGTCCTAAGAGCAGCAGGAGAGGACAGACCCAAGGCACAAGCACTCTTCAAGCTTCTGTCACATTTGTGTCCCATTTCTGCTGTCCCGCTGGCCATTGTAAGTCAAGTGGCCAAAGCCAGAGACTAACCCAGAAGGTGCTACACAGGGGCGTGGATACCAGGAGAATAACTACTGTGACCATTTTTGTAACCCATCTATTTGCCAAAGAGAAAGAAAGAGAGAGAGATGGTTATTGAACACACATGGAGATAAAAGCTCAAATGGTATTTAAAGGTATGAAAATATTTCTGTGCTTCATTTAGCCCCCTCCATCATTATCCTCTTCTCCAGGGGTGACTACTTTTAGCTATTTGTTTTCACCTGGTGGTATATAACTTTTTATTGTTAATTCAACAATTAAAAAAATGATTATGGTTTTATAGGTAGACAATGAATTGTTCAAAAAAATTCATTACAAACAACAGAAGCCCCCTTCTCATTTTGCTCTCCTTGGGGTCAACTGCTTTCAATTCTTTTAGCTGATTCTTTTGGTAGTTACCTCCATATACTAAGTTACATATAATACACACACACATGCTTCTCACCTTTTTGGTGTTTATCATCCTCTCACTTCAGAAGATGCAGGTCTAGTTCTCTTTTATCTCCTCTCTACGTTATCAAGCCACACACTCAGTGTTCCTCAATGTTAAGACAGAAAGAATCAAGGTCTAAGATGCAGCACTTTCATCAGACATCCAAGCATATTGTTCATTTTTTAAAGTGGCTATCATTTATTTATTAATTAATATTTATTTATTGGCTACACTGGGTCTTAGTTGCAGCATGTGAGATCTAGTGCCCCAACCAGGAATCAAACCCAGGCCCCCTACATTAAAAGCGTACTTACCTACTGGACCATCAGGGAAGTCCCTGTTCGTTTATCTTGGTGATAATGGAAGACCCAGACCCAGTCATGGAGTAAGGCATTCCTAGTGTAATTAAAAAAAAAAAATCATTGAACACCAGCTAGGTGTTGTGAAGATATGAAATGTCCCAAGCTGTGGTTCCTCACCTAGAATTTGTGTCCAGTGTAGTAAGGGGTATTCGTGAATATGGCAGGCAGGAACAAAGGGCTGGAGAAATGCACTGGAGGGAGGCATCCCTTCTAGCTGGCTTAACTGTGGAAGGTGCAGAGAAGGTAGTGTCTTGACTGGGTTTCCCTAGGCCAGCATGTGTCAGTTAGGAAGCTTACATTACATGAAATGAAAAACATACTCAACATCAACAGCAGGGTAAGTTATTGATTCAAGTAACAGAAGTCTGAGTTGGGGCAGCCCTCAAGGTTGATGGATCTGGTGGCTCAGTATCTCATTAAGGAATATCCTCTACTCCTCACATGGCCTTCCAAGGTGCTGTCTTTGTTCTAAAGCTGCTTGGTTGGATGGCTGACAGCAGCAGGGCGTGCCTTTGCTTCCTCTTTTGGGTCTAGTGGCAGAGAGAGTGCTTCTGCTCCAGCTTTTTCCCAAGCAAGAGGCCTCCATTTCCATCACGTGGATGGCTTAGGTCACATGTCCACTCCTGGACCAGTGACTGTGGTCAAAGAACATAGTGTCCTGGCTGATCTGAGTCAGCCAGGATCCACCCCTGGTGCTTAGTGGGAGGAGTCTATTCCTAGAGTGAAAATATAACAGAAGAAAATTTAGGATTCTGATAGAAATTTCAGGGTGGAGAATGGATGCTGGGGTGGCAACCAGGAATAGCCACTGTAGCAGAAAATGCCATTTTAAACAAGATGTCAGTAGGAACAGAGGCCTGAGGCTGAGAAGTATAGTCTTAGTTTGGGGAGTGGCGAGTGAGTATTCAATATGACTGCATAAAGGAGGAGAACCCTGTACCTGCCTTTACCTGGAGTATGACTTACCTCTAGGTCTTTGATCTCTTCCATGAGGAAAACAGCCCTCTTGAGGTCTGTGTATCCCAGTAAGTCTCCTGCACAGACTTCAGAGGATCTGTAAACCTAATGCAATTATGTACAAAGATGTGTATGCACATATTTCTGGGGCAATACAGTTTAAATTTACTCAGATTTTGTAAGTGGCACATGATTCTGAGTAAGTTAAAACCATAAATCAACTAAGGTCACTCATGACTAGGATCAGTGCAGAAGACTGGTAGCCTGTGCCCTTCTTCCTGATCTTCCACTCTGATTTACCCCGATCCCTGCCCACATGTATCCTGGACTCAAATGCATGTCTTTTCCAGCCTACTTCTATGACGTTCCATGGACTTGACCTTGTATGGACCGAATTCTTCCACATTAGCTTATTTTTTAAACAAATGAAGAGAAGGACAGCTGGTTAATAAATAGAATTGGGATATCTAGCTAAACATTTTGAAAAGATAGCCCTCATAATTTCTACACAAAAAAATAGATTCCATATGGTGTAAGGGAATAAATGTAAAATATGTCAGCAAGAATATACTAGAAGATGTTATACTTGAATAATGACATCATTTTAAAATATGAAAGGAATTCCTAAATACCAGTTCAAGGACAGTTATCTTAAAAACTTATGTAAGGATTAAAATCTCTGGACATCAAAAAATAACAGAAGATTAAAGGGCAAATAAACTAATAAAAACACATGAAACATGTGTGACCAAGGAGTAATATAATTAATCTATATTAAAAAGCCTTGTAAGTCAATGACAAAAGAGGAATTCTCCAAAAAACAAATGGGCTACAGACATGAAGTTAGTTTAACAAAAGATGAATCACAAAGTGCTAATAAAAATGGGGAACACTTCCATTTTACTTATGATAGAAGAAGTAAAATGAAGACAATGAGATTTTTCTTAAAACCCTAACAATCAGTAAGGGGACGCTAAAAAGAAATGAACCCAAAAATACCTGCTGATGTGCTTAAACTAGTACCACATTTTTAGAGAGGGGACTTGATTGTTTTTCAGTTCATTTCAGTTCAGTCGCTCAGTCGTGTCCGACTCTTTGCGACCCCATGAATTGCAGCACGCCAGACCTCCCTGTCTATCACCAGCTCCCGGAGTTCACTCAAACTCATGTCCATCGAGTCGGTGATGCCATCCAGCCATGTCATCCTCTGTCATCCCC
>NW_011494615.1:1534651-1535192 GCF_000754665.1 Bison bison bison | reverse complement strand
CTTAGTTTTGTGAATGTTGAGCTTTAAGCCAACTTTTTCACTGTCCACTTTCACTTTCATCAAGAGGCTTTTTAGTTCCTCTTCACTTTCTGCCATAAGGGTGGTGTCATCTGCATATCTGAGGTTATTGATATTTCTCCCGGCAATCTTGATTCCAGCTTGTGTTTCTTCCAGTCCAGCGTTTCTCATGATGTACTCTGCATATAAGTTAAATAAGCAGGGTGACAATATATAGCCTTTACGGGCTCCTTTTCCTATTTGGAACCAGTCTGTTGGTCCATGTCCAGTTCTAACTGTTACTTCCTGACCTGCATACAGGTTTCTAAACAGGCAGGTCAGGTGGTCTGGTATTCCCATCTCTTTCAGAATTTTCCATAGTTTATTGTGATCCACACAGTCAAAGGCTTTGGCATAGTCAATAAAGCAGAAATAGATGTTTTTCTGGAACTCTCTTGCTTTTTCCATGATCCAGCGGATGTTGGCAATTTGATCTCTGGTTCCTCTGCCTTTTCTAAAACCAGCTTGAACATCTGGAAGTTCC
>NW_011494615.1:1533724-1534374 GCF_000754665.1 Bison bison bison | reverse complement strand
TGCATGAAAGTGAAAAGTGAAAGTGAAGTCGCTGAGTCGTGTCCAACTCTTAGTGACCCCATGGGCTGCAGTCCACCAGGCTCCTCCGTCCATGGGATTTTCCAGGCAAGAGTACTGGAGTGGGTGCCATTGCCTTCTCTGGAAGAGATCTCTAGTCTTTCCCATTCTGTTGTCTTCCTCTGTTTCTTTGCATTGATCGCTGAGAAAGGCTTTCTTATCTCTTCTTGCTATTCTTTGGAACTCTGCATTCAGAGGCTTGTATCTTTCCTTTTCTCCTTTGCTTTTCACTTCTCTTCTTTTCACCGCTATTTGTAAGGCCTCCTCAGACAGCCATTTTGCTTTTTTGCATTTCTTTTCAATGGGGATGGTCTTGATCCTTGTCTCCTGTACAGTGTCACAAACCTCCATCCATAGTTCATCAGGCACTCTATCTATCAGATCTAGTCCCTTAAATCTATTTGTCACTTCCACTGTATAATCATAAGGGATTTGATTTAGGTCATACCTGAATGGTCTGGTGGTTTTCTGTACTTTCTTCAATTTAAGTCTGAATTTGGCAATAAGGTTCATGATCTGAGCCACAGTCAGCTCCCTGTCTTGTTTTTGTTGACTGTATAGAGCTTCTCCATCTTTGGCTGCAAAGAATATAA
>NW_011494615.1:1533030-1533624 GCF_000754665.1 Bison bison bison | reverse complement strand
GCGGTAGTTTGAGCATTCTTTGGCATTGCCTTTCTTTGGGATTGGAATGAAAACTGACCTTTTCCAGTCCTGTGGCCACTGCTGAGTTTTCCAAATTTGCTGGCATATTGAGTGCAGCACTTTCACAGCATCATCTTTCAGGATTTGAAATAGCTCAACTGGAATTCCATCACTTCCACTAGCTTTGTTCATAGTGATGCTTTCTAAGGCCCACTTGACTTCACATTCCAGGATGTCTGGCTCTAGGTGGGTGATCATACTATCATGATTATCTGGGTCATGAAGATCTTTTTTGTACAGTTCTTCTGTGTATTCTTGCCACCTCTTCTTAATACCTTCTGCTTCTGTTAGGTCTATACCATCTCTGTCCTTTATCAAGCCCATCTTTGCATGAAATGTTCCCTTGGTATCTCTAATTTTCTTGAAGAGATCTCTGCTGCTGCTGCTGCTAAGTCACTTCAGTTGTGTCCAACTCTGTGTGACCCCATAGACAGTAGCCCACCAGGCTCCCCCATCCCTGGGATTCTCCAGGTAAGAACACTGGAGTGGGTTGCCATTTCCTTCTCCAATGCATGAAAGGGAAAAGTGAAAGTG
>NW_011494615.1:1513118-1532930 GCF_000754665.1 Bison bison bison | reverse complement strand
CTTAAATCTATTTGTCACTTCCACTGTATAATCATAAGGGATTTGATTTAGGTCATACCTGAATGGTCTGGTGGTTTTCTGTACTTTCTTCAATTTAAGTCTGAATTTGGCAATAAGGTTCATGATCTGAGCCACAGTCAGCTCCCAGTCTTGTTTTTGTTGACTGTATAGAGCTTCTCCATCTTTGGCTGCAAAGAATATAATCAATCAACCTGATTTCGGTGTTGACCATCTGAAGATGTCCATGTGTAGAGTCTTCTCTTGTGTTGTTGGAAGAGGGTATTTGTTATGACCAGTGCATTTTCTTGGCAAAACTCTATCAGTCTTTGCCCTGCTTCATTCCGTATTCCAAGGCCAAATTTGCCTGTTACTCCAGGTGTTTCTTGACTTCCTACTTTTGCATTCCAGTCCCCTATAATGAAAAGGACATCTTTTTTGGGTGTTAGTTCTAAAAGGTCTTGGAGGTCTTCATAGAACCGTTCAACTTCAGCTTCTTCAGTGTTACTGGTTGGGGCATAGACTTGGATTACTGTGATGGTTTTCAGTTAGTAACAAAAATCCTAAAAATGTATGTTTTTTGATTTAGCAATTTCACTTTTGGAAAATTAGTCTAATGAAATAATCATTCACATAGCACAGTTGTGAGTCCAAGAATATTTGGTTTTTGTTTGTTTTTTAGAATTTTCATTGAATTTTCATTGTTGCTTTAGAATGTTGTGTTAGTTTCTGCTGTACAGCAAAGCGAATCAGTTATATGTATACACGTATCCCCTCTTTTTTAGATTTACTTCCATTTAGGTCACGACAGAGCACCGAGTAGAGTTCCCTGTGCTTTGCAGTAGGTTCTCATTAGTTATCTATTTAGAATGCTTTTTTTAAACAGTGGAGAATGGGAACATTCCACTGTTTAATAACAGGATATTGGTTCAAGAAATTACAGTGTAATTTTACATTAGAACATTGTGGCTATTACAAATAATTTTGGAGAACTGTATCTGTAGACATGGAAATATGCCAATAATATATTAATAAGTGAAGAATGTGGGTTATGAGATGGAAAGTATCATGATTTTGCTCTTACAATATGTGTATATGTACAGACACACAGAAAATGATTATCTGAGCAGCACTGTCCAGTAGAAATACAATGCAAGCCCTGTAATTCTACGTTTTCTAGTAGTCGCATTAAAGAAGAAGGTGAAAAGAAACTCATATAACTGATAATATATTTTGTTTAACCAGTATATCAACAACATTGTAATTTCGACATGTAATCAATATAAAAATTATGAAGACATTTTACATCTCCTTGTGTGTGTGTGAAATCTGTAAATCTGATGTGTGTTTTCACCGTAAACACATCTCAGTTCAGTCTGGCCACACGCCAAGCACTCAGTCGCCACCTGGGCCCGTTGGCTACCAAATCTGAATACACAAATTTGAATCCTATTCACCAGGTTTGAATAGCAGTTGAAAGAGTTGGTGTCCTGTATGTTCTTTCTGTGATTGTGCTTTCTGGAATAATCATATATTCCTTTTTATTTCATAGGAAGAAAAACACAAAGTGTTCTATTTACTGAGAGAAGGGGGTACAAAGAATAATTTTAACATGAGCTCAGGTAGAAGCAGGAGAGAGAATGAAGCACACTAACCACGTACACCCAGAGAACAGAACAGAATTTCCGAGCTCTTCGTAGATAAACTCCTGGGACACCAACCCAAGAGGATGCTTAGCTATTTTAAGAAACACTGGAATTTTGTTCAAGTAAAAATACTGATTAAAAAAATCAGCTATCACCTGGGTTTTGGAAATCAGATAATTCCTTTTTAGAGATATTCCAAGTAATTCTATGGGGGTATGATGAGAAAAACATTTAAAGCTTTTCTTCACGTGGATATTAATCTTAAATGAAAAATGTTTAGGAGAATCCTGCAATATACTCTCCAATTAAGCCAGATCGGTGGGTGGAAATGTTCCAGCAGAGATAACATAAAAATAGAATCGTCTTTCAATCACAATTTAAATTATTCAAATGTCTTCACATCAAGTGGAATTTAAGTGCATAGATAGAAATAACTTACTCTCGTCATTAGGACACGTAAGTAACAGAGGTAGTGATACTCAAGCAAGAGGAGCCACGTGAAGGAAAAGGTCAGCTGCAGAACTAACAACTTTCTTGTGAGGAAGCTTGTTTTATCAAATTTGAACCCACCAGTTAATTTTACTTCACTCCCCCACTGAACTGTAAGTTCCGCGTCTTATTTGCGGGTGCTTCCTCCAGCCTAGCACAGAGCCTGGTGTGTGGTCAGTGTTTGATACTAATTTTATTAACAAGCACTATTTAGTGAGTTTCTATTATATGTCAGACCCTGTTTTGCTTGGGGTACATCAGGGAAGAAACCAGACAAAAATCCCTACTCTTATGGAACTTCCATGCTAGAGGGGGGAGACAGTAACAATAAGCATTAAATATGCAAATTGTATAATATGGTATAAAGTGGGAAGTACAATGGAAAAAATAGAGGAGAGTCCACACTCATGTTCATATCAGCACTAGTCACAGTAGTCAAGAGGTAGAAACAACCCAAGTGTCATTGATAAATGACTAGATAAACAAGATGTGGTAGATACAGACAATGAAATATCGTTCAGACTGAAAAGGTAAGGACGTTCTGACACCTGCTACAGTGTGGATGTCATGAAAAGTGAAAGTGATAGCCACTCAGTCGTATCAGACTCTTTTCAACCCCATGGATTATACACTCCATGTAATTCTCCAGGCCAGAATACTGGTGTGGGTAGCCTTTCCAGAATTCTCCAGAGGATCTTCCTAACCCAGAGATCGAACCCTGGTCTCCCGCATTACAGGCAGATTCTTTACCAGCTGAGCCACAAGGGAAGCCCAAGAATACTGGAGTGGGGAGCCTATCCCATCTCCAGGGGATCTTCCTGACACAGGATCAAACTGGGGTCTCCTGCATTGCAGGCGGATTCTTTACCAACTGAGCTATCAGGGAAAAGCCATGGATGTCATGTATCATCCATAAGGATGACCCTTAAGGACATTATGTTAAATGAAATAAGTCAGACACAGAAGGACAAATACTGTATGATTGCACTCATATGCTGTATCTAAAATAGTCAAATTTGTAGAAACAGAAATAAAACGGTGCTTACCAGAGGCTGGGGGAAGGAGGGAAGTGGTTTAAAGGGTACAGAGTTTTAGTTTTGCAATGAAAAAGTTGTGGAGTTTGGATGCACAATACATTAGATATACTTTACTGAATTGTATACTTAGAAATAGTTGCAGTGTTAAATCTTATGTTCTGCATTTAAATGAAAGCGCAGATTACCAGTTAGGCATGACACTATTGGGTGATTGATGTAAAATGACAGTCTTTAAGGCTGGCCTCCACCTTCACATTTTTGTTGTCAAAAAATATATTCCATGGGAGGACTTTTTTTTTTGTCCCTGTAACACACTTTTCCAATTTTAGGTTAAGCAATCAAGGTAATTTATATTAAATATTCTACAAACCTTGCCAATAGATAATAGATGTTCAACTCTTTTTTTTTCTTTTTTATTATTTATTTATTTAATATAAATTTATTTATTTTAGTTGGAGGTTAAATCGCCAGTCCAGGTTCGATGCATGTTCAATTCTTAAGAAATGCCAACTAGAGTCGTTCTGTCCAAAGATTGACTCAAATTCCATTCCAAATCTTACAGAAAGTGAAATGCCACTCTGGTGTTTCTAAGAGACCCAGAGGTCACATCTGAGGGTGCACTTCTCACATTGACTTCCTGCCTCTACTGAACTAGCTCTGCTTTCTGCTCTTCTTCTGAGCTGTGTCTGCTGTCCCCAGCTTACCTCAGTGAACTGTCTTCAGTACTCATCCATTTAGACACTGACACAAGGCCTCTTCAGGTGTATTAGAACTTGCTGCAAGTGGGAGAGACCGCAGGACAATATGGCAGTCAGTGCTAGCAATGGAGAAGTGACTTCTGTAGTCCATGCTTCCCAACACAGTAATACCAAGCACCCCCAGGGGCTGCAGCAAACTCACATTTGTGCTGTAGGCTCGTCTACATTTTCAAAAGAAACAAAGCAATATTCAAAATCTGTTGGGCCCTGCACAAGCTACGAGCTCAAAGTAGTTCCCTGTTTCAACAGTAGATTGTGCTGCATTCCTTTCAATGATATCTTATCTTTGTGAATCTTGGATGTTCAGGGTTGATGAGATAAAAAAGCAAGTGCCTTGTGGAAATCAACATGGAACAGGAGACACTATGTTTGGATATATTAAGCTGTCTGGGTTTACTGCTTAATAAAACAGTGATTACATTTCTTTTGTCCCTTGGTGGGGGTGGGGAGGGGCACCAGAAAAATTATAGGGAGAGTAAGGGTACTGTGAGCCAAGAAAGTTTGGGAACTGATGTTGTAGTAGTTAACACTGTTGAAAAATGTCACCGGGCCATTTCTGCCATCGTAAGTGCCAGCTGCTGGCCACACTCTGTTCTGGGCTCCGTCCCTATTTCTAGTTCCTGTGGGTTTCCAGCATGGGTCACTTCAGCCTTCTTTTCTTGTTTCGGTACCCCCTCCCAGACCATGTCCTCAGGGTATGCCCTTCCATCCTTCAACAGCCTGTCAAGGTATTTCCTGCATAAAGACAGTTTCCTCCCTAAAAGAAATTCTTTTCCCAGCAGATTAAAAAAAATAAATATTTTTTCCTCTTCTGGTATAAATTGTTGTGATATGAGAGAAGAGACCCTGCACTGTGACGGCATTCGGGAATAGGGAGATAAACGGGCAACTCAGAAGCATGATGGGTGATTAAAAGGAGCAAAAAGAATCTAAGCGAAGTTTGCCTACTTCAGTTGCACCCTGAACACAGTCTATGTGACCAGATGCATTTAAATCTGCCCAGGGTCCAAACACAGAACATATAACACAGATATAAATCTCCTCCCTGACTCTACAAACTGCAAACTTTGCCTAACTTCAAAAGGCAGGATTTTATAGTGTTTTGATGCCTTATTTCCTCCTGTAATTAAATATACTGGTATAAGCTTTATGGCTTCCCTGGTGGCTCAGATGGTAAAGAATCTGCCTGCAATGCGGGAGACCCGGGTTTGATCCCTGGGTTGGGAAGATCCCCTGGAGTAGGAAATGGCAACCCACTTCAGTATTCTTGTGTGGAGAATTCCATGGACAGAGGAGCCTGGTGGGCTACAGTCCACAGGGTCACAAAGAATCGGACACAACTGAGTGAGTAACACTTTCAAGCTGTGGGAGAAAAACCGGGTAATTTCATCTGGTGGGTATGTCTGTTTTCTGAATTTCTCCAGAATTAGTGAAATTTTTCTTAGTCTCCATCTTTGGGCCTGAACATCCACACCAACCGTTTCTTTCCTTGCTTTGTCCTCTATTCCATTCTTATTTAAGAAGAATATCATATAATTTTGCTAACTTGTGTCAGGTAGGGGATGGTGGTGGAGAAAACCTAATCTTTCATGAGAAATACTTGACCTGGCATTTGTGAAGGCTCTGCCTTCATGCCTTTTTGCCTTTGCTATGAAGTCCGATTAATGAAAATATCCGTATTCTCCTCACCTCCGCCTTGGTGCAACAGTATTCTCTTCCATATCCATCACTGTCTGATGGTTCATAGGATCACGAAGACATGAAACTATTCCTTATTATAGTAGAAGTCTCTCTCAAGTGTTTTTTTTTTTTTTTTTTTAATAGTTACTATGAAACATCTCTGGCCATAAGTCTCCTTTAAAATGGGTTTTCACCTTCTGCTCTGTGTTGCAAGAACCACCTTTTCCCTAGGATTGGTTGCATTAATTTGTGTTAATCCCCATTAATAGGACCTCTGCACTGCTTACAGCACTCTGAGAAGCCTATTTACATAAAGCCCAAGGCATACATGTGACGAGTGAAGAGGAATCTGGCATTCTTGAGGCTTCAGATGGGAGTGCCTGCTTGGAATTATTTCTTGTTCGTCCATCTGAAGGACCCAAGATCTCCTGAAATTTTAGATGTGGAGACTATGTTTCATTTTCTGATATGTGCAGAGATCTCAAGAGAGCATTTTTAAAACTGAATTCTGTTCCAGGCATTGGACTACAGACTTGTTGCAGCTGGTCCCCAAATATGGCGACCATCAAGTCCTCTCCATCCTGTAGGCGCATGTTGTTCCCTGGATGAGATGGGGCTCATTCCCCCTCCCACTGAATCTGTACTGGCCCTTTGAGTTGCTGTGACCAACACAATGTAATGGAAATGACCCTGTGCCAGTGATAGACCTAACTTTTAGGACGTCTGGCAGTTTTTGCTTCTCTCTCGGGAGCCAGCTGCCAAATGGGAAGTCCATCTGCTCTGAGACTGCTATGTGGAAAGAAAGCCCAGGTTTCCAAATGGCAGGGGGAGGGGCAGAGAGAGAGAGAAAGAGAGAGAGAAAGAGTACTCGCTAGCTAGCGGGCTGCTGGATCGCCCGCAGCTGTTGTAGCCACCGTGGGGTGTGAGACGTGGGTGTGAAGGAGCCATTTTGGATGTTTCAGCCCCATGGACGTGACCTGGAACAGAAGAGCCACCCAACTGAGCCCAGCTTAGGTTGCAGAATCATGAGGCATCATAAACTGTTTTTTTTTAAGTCACTCAGTTTTGGGAAGGTGTGCTGTGTAGTAGCAGATGATGGAAACAGTGCCCAGTAAGTATTATTTCATGTAATCAATATAATAACCAGTCTTGTGAGGTACGGTTTGCTTACTCTCTTTCACAAATGAGGGGACTGAGGTTTTGAGAGTTACGTAACCTCCCCATGTCACACAGCTAGTAAATGACTGAGCTGGCACAGGATCTCAGGCTTGCTTGATTCCAGAGGCTCACATTTAACCGAAATGCCTCTCCACGGAAAATGAAAAGTCCCATGTATGTGGTATATGATAGGGGTGTTCTCTGTTCAAAGGAAATCTGTTAAAATGCTTGGATTAACAGATGCTCATAGCTCCTGACTCCCGCTTCCCTTCATGTTTCCCTAAAAGAACCCCCATCGTCGGGCTTTTTATGAAGATGGATGGCAGCCATGTGAACCGTGTCTGGGGTGGCAGCTGCTGACAGGGACGCGGAGGACAAGAGGGCAGCTGGAGGAGGAAGTGGCATTTGTTAAATAGCTACCATGTGCTGCCTGCTGTACATGACTGCCTGATCTAATCCTCAGGCAACCTAATAAGGATGGCACAGCGATCTCTGCTCTACAGATGAGAAAACTGAGGGGCAGAGAGGCGAGGGAACCTGCCCAAAGGAACCTGGATATAAATATCAAACACAGGATTTGCCTGCACATCTGTCCAGCTCCAGAGTCTGCAGGCTTTCTGATCTAATTAAAACTAAAGACCCAGGCTTATCCCGTATGTACAACTTTAAGATTTTTAATGTTGGAGCTGAGAGATTTTCCAGCTTTTATGATTTATTTTTCAGTGTCTTGCTTTTGCCAAAGCCAGAAGTCAACTCAGAGGGTAAAAACAGAGGAAAAGCAATGGTGCATTTCAAAGAGAGACAAATGAGAATTAATCGAAATACCAACATATTCAGGAAAGCAAAACAAAACAGAAAAACCTCTTGGTGCAGCCTCCCAAGATAACCAAGTACAGCTCAGGAGTGCTGAGCTGGGGCTGACGCTAGACAGCTGGACAGATGTGGCAGTGAGGTCCGAGGACTTGGGTGCACACATTTCTCTCTACAGAATGTCAACTTGAAACACAGTCCAACCTGGAAGTTGAGAGTTACGTGTTATTCGGTGGGAACTTTTAGGACTTCAAGCCTGGAAACAGCATCTCAGGTGACCCTGAGGGAATTGCTCTGAGGCGGCGGGGGCTGGGGGTGGGGTGAGGAGTCAGGTTATATAGTAGTTTGTAACAAAGGGCAGGTAGTCTGAATATCAAAAGTATTTTTGTGAATTAAAGAAAACCAGGTATCTCAAGTTAAGGAATTTAGCACTTTTCTATGTATAAGGTGCAAGAGCCTGGGCTCACGGAAATCATTCCTTTCCTGTGCGTCTCAGCTATCCTGGGCCAGCATCCTGCATTTCCCCTCAGTGCTCGCCTTAGGGAGTGGCTGCAGCCCAGTGGCTTCTGGATGGCAGGTATTGTTATTCCTGCTTGCCCTGGGGGCTGGAATCGCTGATGACTGTGACCTCCTCATTTGTTGATATGGCAGGAAATACTCCATTTCTCAAAAACATCTTTAGCAGAGACTGCTCATTGCTGTTGCCTGGAAAATCCCATGGACGGAGGAGCCTGGTAGGCTGCAGTCTATGGGGTCGCTAAGAGTTGGACACGACTGAGCAACTTCACTTTCACTTTCACTTTCATGCATTGGAGAAGGAAATGGCAACGCACTCCAGTGTTCTTGCCTGGAGAATCCCAGGGACAGGGGAGCCTGGTGGGCTGGCGTCTCTGGGGTCACACAGAGTCGGACACGACTGAAGCGACTTAGCAGCAGCAGCAGCAGCTTATTGCTGTGGTGGGTTTCTAAGGAACTTTTAAATGCTTCATGAAGTCAAAACCACCTCTGAAATTTTCCCCGTACCCTTATGGCCCCTTCAAAGTATAGTCGCAAAGATTCCAGTGTCCCCCAGATCATCCATGGCCCTGTGGAATCACCTGGAGTTTCTGCCCACTTAAAGGAAGGTTGTCACCACATCTTGGGACTTTGTCTGCTTTTGTGAAGGTTCTCTCTCTCTCTCTCCCTCCCTCCCTCTCTCTCTCTCTCTCTCCCCCTCTCCCTCCCTCTCTCTCACCTGACAGGGCTCACAGCATGCTACCCCTGTCAGCAAGCCAAGTACTGTCCTAATTCTTTTGGGTTTCCTAGTTACTTAGGAGTCAGCTGGGATAGCCAGCTAGTGCTCTGTCTGTTTCTCTCTCTCCCTCTCTCTCTCAGAATAGGGGCTGTGGGGATCAGCTGAGTGTTGTTTGTGTTCTGCACAGTCTGCCCTGTCTGTGCCTGCATTCCTTTTCCTCCTGCCTGAGATCTCGGCACTCGAGGGACTCAGGCATCCATGGAAGGCTCCCCCTCACTCAGACACCCGGCAGGTGTGGAGGTTCTGGAGACCTGTGCTGCCTTGGTGGCCTTGCCTTGGGAGGAAAAGCAAGACCAGCCACCCAAAGGCTGTGTCTGACCCTGGTGCTCCGCGCACCTCTCTCTGGTCTCTGGTTTGCTCTCGCTACGACCAGGAGGCTGCAGCAGATCTCCTGAGGGGCCGTCTCTCCTCTGACATGCCAAGAGCAGAGAGTCTTTTTCCCATCAGCAGATTCCCACGATGTGGAGGACCATCTCCCCCTCCAGCTCTTAAAGGCTCAGCCCTGCCGTGTTCATCTGGGGAGCCAACCACAGGGTCCTCCTGAGAGGAGCAGTGCATGGGCGTGTCTGTGAGCTTACCTGAACTTTGTTCCCATACACAGGACTCTCTTGCTGTTTACACGTGAGAAAGTAAGAAGGCATACATGTGAGGCTTAATCATTAGATACATGGCTGGCCCCCTCTTTCTTGCCAGGTAATTGCAGCATTTAGTTCTTGCCCAGAATCACTCTCCTGTTAAAAAGTAGAGGAAAGGAAAGGAAGACCTTATCAACCCACCCACATGTTCTGGTCAAGCTGCTTAGAGAAATAGCAAATTGAAAGTCTCGTTTTGTAATTTTGTTGAAAGCAGAGCAGCAATAAGCACTCCATTGGTGCCCCTTTCCCTACCTCATAAATGTTTCTGGAAGCTGTAGACAACTGGAGCTTATGAGAAACTGCCTGAAAATATTTTTGGAGCTATGAAGTCATCTGTCATACCACCAGGAGGATTGGATCTGGGGCTTCCGGCTCCATGGCCATATATAATACCGTATCTTGCTTGCTGCTCTGCACCCTGAGCTGTTAGAGCGTGTTTATTGTCCTCTCCACAGCTGCCTGAAAATGATCTATGGAACTGTCTGAAGAGGTTCTTTGGTCATCACTGCAAAGCAAGGCTCAGGCTACAGCTGAGCAGGCAGGCACACACACAGGTTTAAAAAGATAATGAAGGGAAGAGAGACGACATAGGGTCAAGCGTTGGGAAAGTGACTTGAACAAGTCACACAATCTTTCTGAGCTTCAGATTTCTTGTATGAAAAACGGGAACAGGAATATATATATATACACACATATATATATTTGCCTTGCCTATCTCACGAAGTTGTTATTTTCAGGTTCAAATAAGGTAGATAAGAGCAATATATGGGTTTTGAATTGCTAGAGAAATGAGATGCTGAATTCTCAGGATAAACATGGAGAAGAGCCTGTCTTGATTGGGTCAGCTCAGAGTTACTCTTTTAAAGACCCTGGTGTTTATGATCTTTCCCAAGGGATAGGTTGGTTTTATTTTCTTCTTCTGTAAGGAGAGAAAATGCATCCCTAGGAAGGCTCTTAAAATTCCCTGCCCTAGGTCTGAGAGAGGCACAGCAGGGGCGGGAACATCTGGAAGCCCTGGCTGCTTTAGGGTGGTCCCCAGATGCAGTTTGGTCACTTTATCTGCGTTCAGGAGGAAGACACTCATGTACAAGTGTCTCATCTCATTCTCAAAGTCATTTTTCCTCTATGCCAGTATATAATAGGTACTTGTCGAATTATTTGATGAGACTCTAAGCAAAACAACACAATAAAATGCCATTGGGAAAAGAAGATAGTTAAGTTTTAAATCAAGCTTAGGTAAGACCTAGTATAGGACATCAGTTCTGTTCACCCAAACTAATGAGTCTCATGAGGAGCTCATTCACCTTTGAAAACAGAACCACCTCAGATGAAAGTATACGGGAATCAAGGCACTTCAGAGTTGGAAGAGCCTTTGGGGTCCCATTTCATAGATAAGGAAAATAAGAGGAAGGGATTTGGCCAGAAGGCCCTGGAAGATGAAAGGTGGAGCTAAGATACAAACCCAGGTCCTTCATAACCATTGTATTTTCAGTAAACGCAGGACTGTAATTTGTCAAAACATGACTAGAGTTCCAGACCCATAGTTATAGTTCCTGACCCAGAACAACAAGCTATGGCTGATTGACTGAGGCTCAGTCATAGCCTTTTATCCAGCTGGATCCCAGGGTCTGAAAGGACAGACTAGTGAGACACTGTAGGCAGGAAATATATCACAAGGCTGGCAGAGAGCTAGAAAGGCCCCAAAGCATGCAGCATATAGCTCAGACAGGAGGTAGAAGGACACGATATCCAGGCAGAGAATGAATGAGTAGCAAGTGTCTTGGCAGGAGATTGAATGGGAGAAATGTGGGAAGACAGGAGGGTGTCACAAAGGTGGCACAGGATGAATAAGAACAAGAAAGTTCCCGAGGAACTAAGGCAGGGTGGGGAAGAAAGAAAACCAAAGCCAGAAGTAGAGTATAAAAAATCAGCCTGGTTCAAAAAGAAAAGAAAACCCAAAAACTCAAAGGGATGCCTCCAGGACAAGGAATGGAGTATAAGGCCAGCATAAGTCTCATGTGGGTAGAGCAGAACACCTGGCCTAGAACCCGTTTAAATATCTTAGGATCTGGAAAGGACTGGTCTCTGAGTCTGGAGGTGATAGTGAAAAAAAAAAGAAAGTATTGGTTGCTCAGTTATGTTTGACCCTTGGTGACCCCATGGACTATAGTCCGCCAGGCTCCTCTGTCCATGGGATTCTCCAGGCAGTAATACTGGGGTGGGTAGCCATTCCTTTCTCCAGGGGAATCTTCCTGGCCCAGGAATCGAACCTAGGTCTCCTGCATTGCAGGCAGATTCTTTACTGTCTGAGCCACCAGGGAGTAGCTCCAATCGTGGAATCTAGAAGCCTGCAGAAGGTGAGAAGGCAAATGGATCTCATTCTTCTGTGAATTGTACCCCTAACCTATTTCATCCAGAGGTGAGGAAATGAGACAAAAGGCAGATGAGTCCATGCATAAATATTGCTAAAACTCTTGTTTCCAAAACACATTCTTTAAAAAAAAAAAATTTGAGAAGTAGAGGCAAAAGATCTAATGGCTGGGGCCTTTTTTTTTTTAATTGGAGTGACATTGCACAGATAGTCCTACAGTGGACAGCAAGGAGGGGACACAGCCCTGGATGGCAAAGGAGGAAAACCAAGCCACTGTGTCTCCTCCCACTTCCAGTCCTCATCGTATTTTTGGAAATACACGGTGTAGTCAAATGTCCCATTCTCATAAAGATCTGAGCCTTGAAATCTTTGACTTTATTCACAGCTGGACTTGGGTCTAGGGTGACCATCGCTTAAGTGATTCCACGCCTTGGGGAGCCCAAGTTGGGGCTTTCATGTTCAAAGGACATGATCCATTGAAGACTTGGAATATGGACTTGCTCTGATCTTCATAGTTTTCAGTTCTCACTGCCAAAGCAAGGCTTACTTTTAAAATGTGACTGTGTTATCTTCCTTTCTTCCCCCACCACTCATATTATCAACTGTTCAAGGACAGAAGACGACGCAACATAGGCATATGGTGTGGAGCTGTGGCCACACTGGCAGAGTTTAACTCTTGGGCTTTCATGACTTTTCTTCCCAACAGGCAAACATCTCATAAGACACACTTTCGTTAGGAAAAACGAACCATGTTGGCTGAAACTTTCAACCATGCTCTGACAGTTGGACTTGAGATAAAAGAGAAAAACTTTTCAAATCTGTATTCAGTCAGCATAGTCTGAAATTTCCAATTTGCAAAAATTCAGAGGAAGGTGCAAATTCTTTCCTTTTATTGAGAGAATAATGATGTTATTAACCACTCTCCAAGCTCAAGACATCAAGATGGGCTGGTTTAGTTCAGCCCAAGAATCAGTTCTAACATTTAAGGGGGTCAAATTGGACAAGAATGGGCTGCCCTGGCGGTCAGTGGTTGAGTCTGCCTTGCAATGCAGGGGACACATGTTCAATCCGTGGTCAGGGAAGTGGGATCCCACATGTAGTGGAACAACTAAGCCTGTGGCCCACAACCAGAGAGCTTATGCGCCACAGCTAGAGAGTCCATTTGCTGCAATAAAAGATCTGGCATGGCAACTAAGACCCCACATAACCAAAAATAAATTAATAAATAAATATTTTTAAAAATCATGTAAGAAGTATTTCTGTATCACTGATAAATAGCATAACACCACAGGGTAGGGAGAAGTTGCAGATGTAAACTACAGTTAAGAAATTATTGGAATCGGTGCTACTTGTTATTTTGTGATAAGATTAGGCATGTGGGGTGGGTGCTAAGAAAATATCGTTGGTGTGGGGGCAGCCCAGGAGGTCCTGGGGAGGCGTAACTAGTACAGAAGTTCACTCCCTGAGGAAGGGGAGAAGTGCTTCTTGTGGAAGAAAATGTGACAGAGATACAAAAAGATTAAACTATAATTGAGCACCACTGTGAGCTAAATGTTGTGCTAGGCATGTAGCATATATGGTTTCTCAGTTAGACATCCCATCTATGAACTCAGTAATGTTATTCCCAAGAAATGGAAACTATTAATAATAACTTAGAGAAGGAAAAGACTGTTAGAGCTCAGTGTCCCTCAGCCTCAATGGCTTGGAGTTCAGGCTGGAGTTGCCAACCAGAAGGGTTTACAGGACCCTACCTTACTCTCGGAGACAGCACACACCTGGCAGCCTTGGCCTGCCCAGATCACGAATGCTGCTTCAACTTGGGGAGTGAGCAGCTACCTGTCAGTGCAAAGCAGCATGCGCCTCGTGCAAACAGCTGGCATAACTGGCCCAACTGGACTGGACTGGGAGCTGCCTGCTTCCAGGCCCTTGAGGGGAACTCACCTTGCTGCTTGTCTCCCTGCCTGGCTCGGCTCTGCAGTGTTGAAACACTTGGGATTCAGCTCTGTTCTGTCTCCAGCCTAGCTGGGCTCTGAGCTCATCTCCCAAAGCCCACACCTTTCCATACCCTCAAAAGTAGCCTAGCGTGTTTGCCTTGAGGACTGCTTCTTCCCTTTCCCTGTATTGTCTCGCATTTCAGGGTGACCCTTCTGTCCCCTCCCAACAAATAGGACGTCTCCCCTGGGGGCAGCAGTATCTCCTGGGACTTACTGGCCTGCTTCTAGATACCCTGGCTTCCTGCCTGCCGTTAAGTTGGGCTGAGAAGACACCAGTGAGTGTGATCAGGAACCAGTGAAGCAGAGGAGGAAGGGATGGGATTCAAAGGGAAAGAGAGTGGTGAGAGCAGCTTGGGTCAAACCACAGACCGCGAGAAAGGCCAGATAGGGGATTTAGATATTCAGCAGGAGGATTTTATTAAAGATGTGATGGTGTTAGTATTTCATGATTGGGCTGGAAGCGAGAAGAGATTGGAAGTGTGAGAATGATGAAGCAAGGTACATAGCAACCCAAGAATGCCACCGTGTGGGTCAGAACTAAGGTTTTCTGTTTTGCTTTAAATTAATCCAGATACCTTCGACTCCACCCAGCTCACACCAGTTTGTGGATTCCAGCTGATTTTATTTAAACAGTGTCACCAGATCTCTTGGATTCATAGCCAACAACTCCCACATGATAGGTAGCCTCCTTCCTTTGTCTGTGCAGCTAACTTGGTGTGATAGAAGGAATAATTCAAGAATAATTCTTTGCACTGCTGGAATCTGAGTGCTGTTCTTTTTTAAATTTTTAATTGAAGTGTAGTTGATTTATAATATCATGGTAGTTTCAAATGTATAGCACAGTGGTTCATATATATATGTACATGTGTGTGTGAATATATATGTATATGTGTGTGTGAATATGTATGTGTGTGTGTGTGTGTGTGTGTGTGTGTGTGTGTGTATTATATGGCTTCCCTTGTGGCTCAGATAGTAAAGAATTTGCTTGCAATGTAGGAGACCTGGGTTCGATTCCTGTGTCAGGAAGATTCCCTGGAAAAGGAATGGCTACCCACTCCAGTATTCTTGTCTGGAGAATTCCATGGACAGAGGAACCTTGGGGGCTACAGTCCATGGGATTTCAGAGTCAGACACGACTGAACACACACACACACACACACTTATTCTTCAGATTCTCTTCCCTTATAGTTATTACAAAATATTGAATATAGTTTCCTATACTATACTTGTCATATATACAGTCCTTGTTAGTTGTCTGTTTTATGTATAGTAGTTTGTATATGTTAATCTCAACCTCCTAATTTATCCCTCCCCTCATCCTTCCCCTTTGGTAACCATAAGTTTGTTTTCTATGTCTGTGAGTCTCTTTTTGTTTTGGAAATAAGTTCATTTGCACCACTTTGTTAGATTCCACATATAAGTTATATCGAATGATACTTATTTTTCTCTGTCTGGCTAACTTCACTTAGTAGGATAATCTCTAGGTCCACTCATGTTGTTGCAAATGGCATTATTCATTCTTTTTTATGGCTGAGAAGTATTCCATTGTGTATGTATACACCGCCTACTTCATCCATTCATCAGTTGATGGACATACAGGTTGCTTCCATGTCTTGGCTATTGTAAATAGTGCTGCAGTGAAAACTGGGATCCATGTATCTTTCCAAGTTATGTTTTTTTTTTCCAGATATATGCCCAGAAGTAGAATTTCTAGATCACATGGTGGCTCTATTTTTAGTTTTTAAAGGAACCTCCATTCTGTTCTCCATAGTGTCTGCATCAGTTTACATTCCCAACAGTGCAGGAGGGTTCCCTTTTCTCCACACTCTCTCCAGCATCGTTTGTAGACTTTTTGTTGATGGCCATTCAGACTAGTGTGAGGTGATATCTCATTGTAGTTTTGATGTTCAGTTCAGTTCAGTCACTCAGTCATGTCTGACTCTTTGCAACCCCATGAACCGCAGCATGCCATGCCTCCCTGTCCATCACCAGCTCGCGGAGTCCACCCAAACCCATCTCCATCAAGTCGATGATGTCATCCAACCATCTCATCCTCTGTCGTCCCCTTCTCTTCCTGCCCTCAATCTTGCATTTCTCTAAAAATTAGCAGTGATGAACATCTTTTCATGTGCCTGTTGACCATCTGTGTGTCTTCTTTGGAGAAATGTCTATTTAGATCTTCTGCCCATTTTTTTTAATTTGTTTGATTTGATTTGAATTGTTTTTTTTGATATAAACTGTTTGTATATCTTAGAGATTAATCCCTTGTCAGTTGCATCATTTGCAAATATTTTTTCCCATTCTGTGGATTGTCTTTTCATTTTGTTTATGGTTTCCTTTGCTGTGGAAAAGTGTTTAAGCTTAATTAGGTCACATTTGTTGACTTTGTCTTTATTTACATTACTCTAGGAGACAGATCCAAAATGATATTGCTGTAATTTATGTCAAAGAGTGTCATGCCTATCTTTTCCTCTAGGAGTTTTATAGTATCTGATCTTAGATTTAGGTCTTTAGTCCATTTTTAGTTTATTTTTGGTATGATGTGAAAGAATGCTCTAATTTCATTTTTTTTTTCCATGTAGCTATCCAGTTTTCACAGCACCACCTATTGAAGAGACTGTCTTTTCTCCATTGTATAGTCATGCCTCCTTTGTTTTAGATTAATTGATCTCAGGTCTGCGGGTTTGTTTCTGGGCTTTCTATCCTGTTCTGATCTTTATTTCTATGTTTGTGTCAGTATCATACAGTTTTGATTACTATAGCTTTGTAGTGTAGTCTGGAGTCAGGGAGCCTGATTCCTCCAACTTCATTTTTCTTTCTTAAGATTGCTTTGGCTGTGTGGGGTCTTTCGTGTTTCCATACAAATTTTTTAAAAATGCTTGTTCTACTTCTGTGAAACATATCATTGGTAATTTGATAGGGATTGCATTGAATCTGTAGATAGCCTGGGGTAGGAGAGTCATTTGGGCAATATTGATTCTTCTAATCCAAGAACACAGTATACCTTGCCATCTGTTTGTGTCTTCTTCAGTTTCTCTCATCAGCATCTTATAGTTTGGAATACAGATCTTTTTCCTCCTTAGGTAGGTTTATTCTTGGGTATTTTATTCTTTTTGATGTGATGGTGAATGAAATTGTTTTCTTAATTTCTCTTTCTTACCTTTTATTGTCAGAGAACTAAGGTTTTCTTACAAGGAGTTGAGAGAGAGAGGTGGAAGCAGAAATCTCAGAAATAGCACATAGCACATGGCTTTTGATTGGGTAATAAGGAAGGGGATTTATCATAGTAATATACTTTATTAAAACATTTCAAATCTTCAGAAAGAAACCTTTTGGTATAAAATCTCCTCCACCTTCAGGCAAGGCTTCACTCAAGTTATCTCAGACACAACTTTTTATCCTTGATGTTCTCTCACCTCTCTAGAGGGCTTCAGTGTCTCACAGCCACAGGTTTCAGATGTTCTGATGCTCTCCCTGCATAGTGGAAGCACGTTAACTTTCTCTTGGATACAGTGTGGCTGCAGGAGGACTGCAGATCATTTTGATAGGGTTCTACAGGCCAGTGGAAGTTATAGATCCCTACCACCACAACTCTTGGGCAGTTTACAGCCATTGGCTGACCAGAGAGTTACAAAACCCCAGCCCCCTTATTGCCAGGTGAGGCAAATTCTGTGTTTCAGTTCACTTTCCAGATCAAAGATCAGGGGATCAGATTAGAGTGAACTCCAACTGAGACCCCATCTCAGATTAGTTCTCCGCCTTCTTCCTTCACTCTCCTTTTCTTGAAGGCTTTCCCCCAGTTAGTAACTTGTGCAAGAATCCCCATCTCAGGCTCTGCTTCTAGGGAACTGGAATTAAGACACCTGGGGTTTCAAAGGGGTTAATTCATGAGAACTGAATCCACACGGTAGGTTGAAGTAAGTATAGTTTACTAAACAGAAAATATATCTATAACAACCTGTGCTTGTTGTTGAAATCCACTGAGATTGTGGAATTGTTTGTTACATAGCAAATTTGCAATATAAGGTTAACTATTAAGGCCACCTCTCCAAGCTTTGGTTATTTTCCATCTGTAAGGTGGTAACAGCAGTACCTATTTCTAACAGATGCTGGTTCCTTGGAGCTCCTAGATCCATGAGTTTCAAAGGAAGTAACTTTTGTAAAAATGGTAAGCACAGTGCCTAGCACAGTGCCCAACAGTACATGCTTCATAAATGGTGGCTTTATCAGCATCAGTAGCACTAATACAAGATTTACCCATTGGGTCATTTCAAATGACTATGGTATACACTCTCTGCAGTGAGTTCTGGATTAATCTGTGGTCATGGTTTCATAAAGCTAGAGCTCGCATGATACCCAAATCAAGTGGGCTCAGATCATATTGCTCTCTGAGCTGACAACATTTTAACTTGAATTTCTTTTAGTATATCAAGTGAAGACTGTGTGAATTGCAGGTGCTAAAATCCATTACCAAATCACTTGGTCTGAGATCTGTGGGCCAAGGGAATACACTACCACAATCCCCACACATCATTAAAGAACTGGTTTTCTCAAGAACATCAAGTGAGAAGAGTAAGTTAATGAGAGCAATAATAGGCTTCCAGATGAAAATTCAAGTTTTGAGAATTAGGTCATCCTAAATGGAACTCAGAAACCTGGGCCTAAAAATAGACTAATTCTCTGCGGGGTAAGAGATGAAGTTTTGGGGCCTGTGTGAGACAGAAAGTTAGAAGTGAGACCCTTGCATAAAGTCAGGATCCTGAGATATCCCACACTTACTGAAATGATTTGATGGTTAATTTTATGTGTCAGCTTGGCTGGGTCACAGTGCCAAGATATGCAGTCAAATATGATTCTGGATGAGTCTGTGCAGATGCTTTTTGGATGAGATCAACATTTAAAGCAGTGGATATTGAGTAAAGAATAATATGAGTGAGCCTTGTCCAATCAGTTGATGACCTTAATTTAAGGACAAAGGTTGATCTCAGTAAGCAAGAAGGAATTCTGCCAGCAGGTCACCTTTGGACTTGAACTGCAACCTGTCTCTGGGTCCCTGGGTCTGCCAGCCTACCCTGCAGATTCTGGGCTTCCCAAGCTTCCAAAATCACATGAACCAACTCCTTAAAATAAATCTCTCTCTACATATATACACATTCTGTTGGTTCTGCTTCTTTGGAGAACCCTAATACAAACAGTGAACTAGAAAGTCTATTTAGCACCAAAGGAAAGTGACCAACAAGCTTAAAAGTAAAAGTGAAAGTTGCTTAGTCATGTCCGACCCTTTGTGACCCCATGAACTGTATGGAATTCTCCAGGCCAGAATACTGGAGCAGATAGCTGTTCCCTTCTGCAGGGCATCTTCCTAACCCAGGGATTGAACCCGGGTATCCCACATTGCAGGAGGATTCTTTACCAGCTGAGCCACGAAGGAAGCCTACCAATAAGCTTAAATCTCTCTCAACTCTCCTCTGAATGGAAAATAGTCTCCTTGGGGAATTTGCATCCCTGGGGTTTCTACATATAAGGTCCCAGGTTAAAATTTATCCCAGGAGACTCCAATCAAGAAATTAATAAAAAGTGATCCTTGGTAGGAAACATCTCTGAGACATCTGGAAAGAAGCAAAACTAAAACCCTTTTGAAGATGATTCCTCCTACCCCAACTTAAAGCCTTACAGTACACCCACAGATGTAGCCCACACAGTATGAACTCATAATTTCAAATTATAAAACAAATGCTCAAAAAAATCTCCATGAGCCATAGTCAGGAGAATCAACCAACAGCAGATATGGTCTCTTAAAAACTTCAGACAATGAAAGCATCAAATTTAGAATATAAAATAAATATGTTTAAAGTAATTAAATAGAGATAGTATTCAGTTCAGTTCAGTTGCTCAGTCGTGTCTGACTCTTTGTGACCCCATGAATTGCAGCATGCCAGGCCT
>NW_011494615.1:1498856-1513018 GCF_000754665.1 Bison bison bison | reverse complement strand
GTTCAGTTGCTCAGTCGTGTCTGACTCTTTGTGACCCCATGAATTGCAGCATGCCAGGCCTCCCTGTCCATCACCAACTCCCGGAGTCCACCCAAACCCATGTCCATCAAGTCGATGATGAGATAGTAGTATTATACTGTTAACTTACTGTAAAGTTTCAGTTCAGTTCAATTGCTCAGTTTTGTCCAACTCTTTGCGACCCATGGACTGCAGCACGCCAGGCTTCCCTGTCCATCACCAACTCCCAGAACTTGCTCAAACTCATGTCCATCGAGTCAGTGATGCCATCCAACCATCTCATCTTCTGTCATCCTCTTCTCCTCCTGCCTTCAATCTTTCCCAGCATCAGGGTCTTTTCCAATGAGTCAGGTCTTCACATCAGACAGAGGGCAGACAGAATGAAAACCACAGTCACTGTAAAGTGTGGGGAAATTATTTAATCTCTATGCTTGAGTTTCATAATCTGTCGGTAGATCCCTGAAATCTGCGTTTTTACCAGATTCCAAAGAGTTCTGGCTTCCCAGGGGGCTCAGTGGAACAGAGTCTGCCTGTCAAGCAGGAAACACGGGTTTGATCTCTGGTCGGTAAGATCCCCTGGAGAAGGAAATGTCAACCCACTCTAATATTCTTGCCTGGGCAATCCCATGGACAGAGAAGCCTGGCAGGCTATAGTCCATGGGGTCACAAAAAGTCGGACACGACTTAGTGACTAAAACACCACCACCAAAAAGTTCTAATGCATATTCTTTCTTGAGACTCACTACCCTAGTCACACTGAATCAGGAACTTCATAGGACATCACATATTCTGCCTTCAGGAAGGAGGGTCATCCTTTCCATTGCCTGCCCCACTCTCCTCTTACCATGTACAACAGGTAGAAACACCTTCCCGTGAGTAGAAGTAGCAAGAGACTCAGTGTGATGCTTTTACTGTTTGCTTAATGCCACCAGGAGAGATGCCATTAGGTTTGATGGGGAACCTTGGTTACCAGCCATCTGTTCTTGAGGATAAATAAGCAAAGCAAAGGTGAGCTACTGGATCAAGGGCACAAGTGGCCTTAGACCCAAGCTCCAGGAAGAGTAGCAGTTAATCACCACTGCTGTTTAGTACAGCAGGGTTCTGACTAAATCATATTGCCATAGTACGGTGCCTGGAGCTGCAAGAAGGGGACCGATTGAGGTACAAATATGAGGACTGTATGTGCATGCGTGCTCAGTTGCTTCAGTCACGTCTGACTCTTTGTGACCCTATGGACTGTAGCCCGCCAGGTTCCTCAGGCAAGAATACTGGAGTGGGTTACCATGCCCTCCTTCAGGGGATCTTCCCAACCTAGGGATTGAACCCGTGTCTCTTGTATCTCCTGCATTGCAGGCAAATTCTTTCAGTTCAATTCAGTCAGTCATATCCGACTCTTTGCGACCCCATGGACTGTAGCGAATTCTTTACTGCTGAGCTACTGGGGAAGCCTGAGGACAGTATGGCAAGAGGAAAATGGTCATTACTGAAAGTCTCCCGTGTAAGTCCTAACCCTTCAACAAAATATGGAGAAGAAATGGAAGAGGGAACACCAAGGTGGTTCAGGTTCGAAATAACCTGGTTACTTCTCTTAGGGAGGATGATGGGAATCCTGTCTCCATATGGGCATAGTTCAAAGCCCATGTAGACGGGCTCATTTGGCTTGGGAGGGGTGGGGGATGGGAATGGTTTTCCGAGAAGGTGGGTCTGATGATGAACTCCCCAGGGATGATAGCAAGAAAGTCAGATATGATCTGAAGGAAGACAGAAGCAGCTACGAGAGATGGGTGGGTTGGGGAGCTTGGGAGGAAAAGATTTTCCCACATTCTGAGTTAACACCTGTGTGGTGATGTTGGAGCCTCACAACACACACAGGATGGCCCAGAGGTGAACAAGTGACAGAATAATAAGGAAATCACACCCTGGGAAGCAAAGTACAAAGAGGGTGAGCAATTCACCTGGGGCCCAGGCTAATGCACACACCCAAGGAGTCAGGGAGTCCCTCCCCCAGTGGTGGGGGTGTGTCTACCTACTGAAAGGAATTCTGTCCTCAGGATACTGGAGACACACACAGACCATGAGCAGAATAGGTAGCAGGAGCTGATCATTCCACCTGCTTTTACATGTTGACAACTATTTCTCCTCCCTTTCCTTTGTCCCATTAGTGGTACACAATCTGCTCTGGGAGGGGAGGACACTTCCCACCTCCAGGATGGAAAGCAAGTGTCTCAGCACTTGCTGGCAGAGTTTGAAGAGCAAGCCCTCCCTGCCCTGAAGGAAAGGGGAACCAGTTTTTTGGTTGCTAAATGTTTGAGCTCCAGATTTTAATGAGCCAACGTTTCATTGTGAAAGAAAAGAAAATAGGGCTTTTGTATGGAAGCAACAAAAGCGTAGGTCAGAACCCAGAGGAACACTGTGGGAATAGGAGCAGCAGGTGATCCTGGATGGGGTCTTGAAGCTTCAAGATACACCTTCTGAACACCCAGAGGAGAGATGGGAGGGAGCTGAAGACCCTCAGTTTGTGATGGTGGTTAGTGATGACCTCTTTACTTTGGAGACATTCCAGAATTAGTCTGACAATCCCCAGACACTAGTTTTATACGAGAAGACACCTCGTTAGCCATTCCAGGATATGAATGACATGACTATGACACCAGGGGAGACGGTGTGTTCTTTCATAGCAGTTTGCTGATGACATCCGCTTTCAACAGAGGCTTGTCTAGAGGAATGCATCACACAAACAACAGACATGAAACCCACTTGTAACTTTACCTCTTTAAAGGAAGCAGCACAGCAAAATAGCATCGAATCCCACGAAACAACCACCACCGCACTGAGCCTGTCAGTACACAGAGCACCTCAGGCCCGTTGCACTTGCTGCTCCCTTTATGAAGCGTGTATGATTCCTGCTCTCGTTGCATTCCTCTGTCTGCTGAAATCTCAGCTCCTTAAAGAGGTCTTGCAGGACCCCTCTCAGTTGTTTCTAACTCTACTTGCATTCTCTTCACAGCCTACATTATTTCTGGTGTTATTCTGGATACTTGTTTATTTTGTGTTTCTCCTTCTAGGAGGTTAGCTTCAAGAGGGCAGAGAATTTGATTTGTTCACCCCTCCATACCTGGCACATGGCAAACATAGTCAATTTTCGGTGAATGAATGGTCCATCAGGATAGAAAAATTTAGCCCCTCCATAAATACTAGAGTTAAAACATACGTGTATTTCAGAGTGGTTTATTTCAAGTCAGTGAGGTATCATCCCAGGCAACAGGACCCTCTGCGAGCTAAGGGGAACCAGATTTTCCCACTAAACCAGTCTTCGTTTAGAAAAGGAAAAGTGGTCTGGGAGCCTGAATTACCTGTTGGAAACCCGGTCAATTGACCTGTCAGCCATTAGTTTGTCTTTGTGTGGTTGTCAGAGCTCAAGAACATAAATCAGCTGGTGCCTGTCACTGTTCCACAGCAAGGAAATAGGATTTGTCTTTGTTACGTCTATTCTTGGCTTCCTTGTTTTCTTGCTCTATTCCAGTCTTCAAATTTCAGTGTAATTTTATTTCCTTCTTTAAACCTGAAGAAATAAAAGGGTGATGTAAAATATACTTAATGCAAAAAAGTATACAATAAAGAGTAAATTTCTCTTGACCTGAAGGCACTGGATCTTCCTCATCAGAGACATCCATTGGCATCTCATTGTGGTTGCAATTTCCACTGCCCTCATTGCAGTGAAATTAATCACTTCTTCATATATTTTTGGCCATTTGGCCATCCTCTTCTCTAAATGACTTGCTCAAGTCCCTTGCCAGCTTTTTATTGGTTTTTTGTCTTTTTCTTATTCATTTATAGGACTTTATATTCCAGATACAAGTCCTCTGTCAGTCTATGTGTTCCAAATGGGTTTTCTCCCACTTAGTGGCTTACATTTCCATATCTTTCAAGATAATTTCATGCTTTTAAAGGTGATTTTTATAAACAGAAGTTCTTAATTTTGAGTCCTGTTTAGTCATCTTTTCTTTTATTGTCAGTGGTTTTTTTTTTTTTTTTTTAATGCCTTGTTTAACCCAAGAAATGCAAAAAGTTCACAAGAAAAGGGTGAGTGGAAGGACCAAAGAGGCACAGACTTTCCCACAACTTGGTTTTGAGTTTTGAAACTTAGGTTTGAAGATAAGTATACATCTGTGAAAATGTCACCATAACCACTACCAAAAATGTAACCTTCACCTCTAAAAATTTCCTACTACTTTTTGTGATAAGAACATTTAACAGAAGATCTACCTTAACAAATTTCTATTTCATTAATTACTGTGTGTTTATTATTTCCCTTCTCCACAATAATAAAGATATTTTCCTATGTTAACTTCTAAAGAACGTATTGCTTTGCCTTTCACGTTTAGGTTTAAATCCATCTGGAATTGATTTTTATGTAGAGTATGAAGTAGGGATCCACTTCATTGTTTTATTGTCCCTGTAGGCTTCCCTGGTAGCTCAGATGGTAAAGAACCCGCCTGCAATGCCGGAGACCTGGGTTCAATCTGTGGGTTGTGAAGATCCCTTGGAGGAGGGAATGGCAACCCACTCCAGGATTCTTGCCTGGAGAATCCACGTGGACAGAGGAGCCTGGAGGGCTACAGTCCACAGGGTCTCAAAGAGTCAGACATGACTGAGCAACTAAGCACGACACACATCTCATTGTCCCAGTGCCATTTACTAAAAAGTCATTTTACGAATTCCCTGCAGTGCCATCTTTGTCATAAATCAAGTATGCATACACATATAGGCTTTTTTCCTGCTTCTCTTTTCTGTATCATTGGTGTTTTTGTCTCCGGGAGTTGGCAATGGACAGGGAGGCCTGACATGCTGCAGTCCATGGAGTGGCAAAGAGTCGGACACAACTGAGCGACTGAACTGAACTGGTGGTTTTGTCTAGCTCTTTACCTTAGCTGTCTATACCTCAATAATTAAAGCTTTATAATAATTCTGGTTATCTGGCAGAGCAAATCATCCTGATTTATTTATTTTTTTCTTCAAGAGTGGCTTGGTTCTTCTCTGCTCTTTGCATTTCAATAGAAATTCTAGAAAGAACTTGTTGATTTTCATGGAAAGAAAAGCCATTCATATTTTTTTTGGTATATGAACTCAAAAAGAATTTATGGCTTTTATGATCCTGAGTCTTCTAATCTATGAACATGGTATGCCTGCCTTATACATATGTGTATATTGCGTATGCCTATATATATTAATATATATATGCCTCTCATATACATCATCTATCCTATACATTACAGAATGGAAGGAAGAGCTGTAGAATGACATTTCAGAGAGGACAGGCGCTAGGACACTCCAGGGGCCTGGGGAGCAGGAAGTAATATCTCCATTTTTGCATTACTCTGTTCAGAAGTTGAATTCCAAGGAGCAGTATCTCATTTATGCCAAGTGTCTATCTATCTCTTGGCCAGGAGCAGGTAGGGCATACTGGCTTCTCAAAAGTAATTTCAGAAGTTTTTATCAAAAGATTTGGGAATAGATGCTGGGAAGACAAAAATAACTGATGTCTACTACAGATACACAAAGGGAAATACAGCAGGAGGGACACAGGAGCCTGGAAGCAGACGAGAAAGAAAGAAAAGAGGAGAGAAGTGGAGCAGGAGAGGTGGGTGGTTTGGACCAGCGTGAGCCATTTGAAATGGCAGAATATGTCAAAAATCAAGAAAAATAACTGAAGCTTTTCCTCTGCCCAAGGACAGTCTATGACTTTTGTGAGTCTCCATGGACCCCTTCCCCCATTAAAAAATATTAAAAATTATATTTTGTGACAGTGCTGGTATAAAGACAAATATAATACAAGCTGGATTTTTATTATATCTTTTTAATGATTATGTTCATCCCTTTTTCTAATCTTAAAACATTTTCATAGGCCCCAGACAGTGGCATAGTATATGAGTCAGCTCTGCCGCTGCCCTTTTCTCCCCTTCTTCCTCACCACTCTTCCCCAAGATGAAGCTTGTGTTGCATTTACCATTTCTGTGCAGGTTGATCCAAGCACCTGGGGCACTTTGTCCCAGGATTCTCTCTGACTGCAAGAAGAAAGGCTAAAATTGCTGGGGATTTGACATCCTTATGCAGCAGCTCTTAACCAATAAGCTGGTGGCTCAGATGGTAAAGAATCTGCCTGCAATGCAGGAGACCTGGGTTCGATCCCTGGGTCGGGAAGATCCCCTGGAGAAGGGAATGATTACCCACTCCAGTATTCTTGCCTGGAGAATCCCCAATAGACAGAGGAGCCTGGTGGGTTAGAGTCCATGGGATCACATAGAGTCAGACACGATGGAGGGACCACATAGAGTCAGACACGCCGGAGTGACTGATACTTTCACTTACTTAACCAGTAAATAATGGGAGGTGGTATGTAGATACCCCAGCTCTTTACCCATCAGGCTGGAAACTCAGAGGCACTGATGACCTAAGCAGGATTAAGCTCTGGTCTCCACAGTGGCTGCCTGTTTGAATATGGGCCTTTTATTGGTTGCTTGTCTTCCCTATTTTAATTCTCTACTGTCTTACCAGAGCTTCCTGGCATGTGCTCCCAAATAAGCCATTCACACTCAAATTTTTGTCTCAGGGTCTGCTGATGAGAGAACCCAAATTGAGACACTGCTCTTCAGGGTAGCTTGTACTCGGGGACAAAACTCACTAACATACCAGCCTTGCCACAAAATGCAAAGGGATGGTTCTTTCACTCCACAGAGAGGGGAAGAACAAAGACCCGCCAATTATTTTCTTCAGAACTACCTGAAGGGTAGGCCTTGAATATTTTCCTGGTTGGCTGTAGTGAGGATATTATTCAAGATGTTTTCTTGGTCATCAGACTGTCTTAGGCCAGGCATTTTCTCTTGTTTCAATTTCATATAAAACCTTTAGCATTGGCCAGAGAATGATGGAGCATTTAATTCAATCAAAGCCTGGTGAAATCTTTCTTCCTAGTGCTTGGCTGACTGAATCACTTAGTTTATATAAACCAGCAACAGCAGGGCAGAGTACTTTGATGGTATGAAGGGTTATAGAAAGGCTAATTCATATTAACCATGTGAGTTATGTTTTCATTTACTTTAATGTGGTGGATTTGGCCACAGGGGCAGGAAGCCTCATGTCTGCCCCTCAGAAAGAAATTTTAAAGGAATGTATGTTTTTGGAAAATCACTTTTCTGTAACACATCCAGAGTCCTTTTAAAGATGCTTTAGCTTGCAAAAGTTCCACTGTAGAGCCATTATTTACATTATGAGCCAAGGCAGAGAATTTGGGAAACTTTGAGAGAGAGGAATCTAGAAGAATTCGTACACATTTTCCTAGCATATTCACTAGTGGAACAAATGTGCTTGATTCTTTATTTAAAATAACTCTTATGGTTTCCCCCACATTTGGCACATCTACCGTTTTCCTCTCCAGTGTCCCTAAGGAGTCAGATCACACATGTGATGATTTACAGCATGAGCGTCAAACTCAGAAAGACCCAGGTTTGAATCCTGAGTCTATATCACTTTTACGTGACCTTGGACTAGTTGCTTAACCTCTCTATACCCCAGCTTCCTGATTTGAAGAGTGGAAATAATTATACCTACCCCATAGGCTGATGAGCTTGTGTGCGTGCTAAGTCGCTTCAGTCATGTCTGACTCTGTGATCCTATGGACTGTAGCCTGCCAGGCTCCTCTGTCCATGGGATTCTCCAGGCAAGAATAGTGGAGTGGGTTGCTGTGCCCTCCTCCAGAGGAACTTCCTGACCCAGGAATCGAACCTGCATCTCTAACATCTCCTGCATTGATAGGCAGGTTCATTACTGTCGGCCACTGCCACCTGGGAAGCCCCTGAAAGTGCTTAGCAGGTATTAAATACTTAATGTACTAAATATGATTATCTTTTGTTTCTTGTTTTTATCCAGTGTTTCCTTAGATCATTTACAATGTTCTCAGTGAATACAAAGCTGCTTCCACTCAAGGCCAGGGTACTCCTCTGTAGATGACCAACTGGTATAAAGTCTGAAGGTATAAGATCTTGCCCACATGTAAACTCCTCCCAGAAGCCTGATTCATTACCCACCCATCAGACACTCTTTGGGATGGCATGACTAGGGTGGGATTTGATCAGGTCAGAAGCTATGGTCTCTGAAAGGCCAGTGAAGGGATGAAAACTGATATCCCAGTTGGGATTTGAAGTTTTGTCTCAACTTTCTCACCTTTCTGAAAGCAAGATAATTAGGTGAGAGATTAAGTAGAGACCTGAAGTACTGAGCGGCAGGAAAAGTAAACTTCACTTGTGGACAGGGACCCCCCCAAATACACAAAATAGGGCACATGAGGCAAAGACAAGTATAGACTGTGTTCAGATCCGTCCAGAGTCCAGCAGTAGGATGACTGTTCAGGTGACTATGAACTTTGGCGTCCTAAAGAGTCAACCCAGCTGACCCAGAAGCTAAAAGTAGTCATCATAAAAATGGTGACACATGCTATTGGCCCTTTGTTGTACGGTTTGCAGAGCATGTTCATATCCATTACTTCCATACCCCGTAGAGTGCTCCCTGGAAGCTGTTGTCATGGTCACCACCATCCACACTTGTTTCCTAGGCGGAGATGCCAAGGTAGAGCTGGCAGTTGGGAGTAAGAAAACCTGGGAGGAGGTCTCCACCCCAGCCATCCTGTGTATTAGCTAAGTGACAAGGGCCAGCCACACAGCCAACTGATTTACCTGTAAAGCAGGGATGTAATAATGTCTATCACAGAGCTGTTGGAAGAATCAGTTGCGATAGGGTATGTGAGATGCTTCATAAACTTCAGAGGGCTGAGTAAATAATCTGTTATTTCACTGATGGTGCTTAATCCAGGGCCTTGCATGTAGCAAGGTCTTAATATTGAATCTCTCCAGAGACAATGAAACACGATAGTGTGGAATTTCAAAGCCAGATCCCTCATATAAAAATTGCCAAGAAGGGAATTCCCTGGTGCTCCAGTGGTTAGGATTCTGCGCTTTCACTGCTGAGGGCTCAAATTCAATTCCAGGTCAGGGAACTAAGATCCTGCATGACATTCGGTGTGGTCAAAAAAAATTATTAAGAGATGATTTGTCAAGAACTGGTTTCTTGATAACTCCTGAGTCCTCTTTCACCCACCATCACCATTCAACTATATTTTGTATAGATAATACAGAAAATAGTAGAGAGTAAGGAGAGAGAATTTTGAAGGTGTGTGTGTGTTTATTTTTGGAGAAAGCTGTTGCCGTGACATGAGATGTCTCACTCCACTTAAGGGAGAAATGGTAGGAAGTACTACCTTCGCCTCAGATTTAGTGAGAGGGTTTTCCATGGGGCCACTCAGAAGGCTGTGACATGTGTGGCCTGTGTTGGGAAATGTGAAAGGAAAGATCAGTGTCTTACTACAGAGCTGGCAGAGACAAAGTGGTCCAGGGCGGCAAGACTGAGGAGACAGAGTCGGGTGGAGGAGGACCCTGCATGACAGGAAGAGTGAGGTGTGCTTGAGGATGGAGGGCTGTATCTCTCAGGGCTGTAGAAAGAGCCTCAGCTGACTTTTGGAAGAGAGAAACATCTGTTTGGAGGAAGGCAACTCCCAGTGAAGGGCTAGTAGGGAACCTCCAAGGAGCCCGCAAGAGCTCTCTGAGAAAAATGATCAGCTCCAAGCATCTGCCAGAGCAGAGAAGATAGAGCTGGTCCTGTTGGCAAGCAAGCAGGATTTCCTCTGCCCCTACTCCCCTCCTCTCCCACTGCTGACTGTTAAACCAAGAGCATGAAGCCAAGCACGAGACCCTTCTGAGTGGGAGCCCAGAGCACACAGGATGATGCTGGCACTGGCCTTAAGGGATCTCTCCTATTAGCAAGTACTAACAGAATCCTGGGATCAGATTGCCATTCATGGAGATCTTCCCTAGGCTGCACCTCTCAGTGACCTGAGTAAGCATCAGCTGACAGCTCACCTCTACCTCCTCCAGGTGGTAAACTGAGGTCCAGGAGATGACTAGACCCACTGGGAGCAGGAGGACCCTATGGACACGGGAAAGTCTCAACCCAGCAACGTGGCCATGGATCCCAGGGCAAAGAGAATTCATTGGCAGGGTACAGCCGCCGTAGAAGAGCCCAGGGATGGCTGGAATGTTCTCCTTCGATCATGGGAACTGCAGCATGAATCTCCGCTCACAGCATGAGCTGCTGGGCATAAACTGTTTGGCATTTTGTGGACTGGTGGTTCAAATCCTGGCCAGATTGTTTTGGGACGCAGCCATATCTGCTATGGGTCAACGACATTCCTGAGAGGCCAGAAAGAGCAAGTCTTTTAAGAATGTAAAAGAACTAGGAAAACAAGATGTGAGTGACTCAGTGGGCCTCCTGCAGTGTCCTCTCACTTTTAACCACGCCTCCCCATGTGGATTCACTGAAAAGAGTCAGCTCAAGGGAGATGGTGAGCCTTAAATAATGCCATTTCGGCCACTAGTCCCAGTTACATCCCAGCAGCTTCCAAAGCGAAAGAAATGCTGGTGGCTGTTGGCAATGTTCCTCCCACTCCTCCGTCATCCTGGAAATATGATCTTGGAGGCAAACAGTCTCATTACTACTAGGAAGACCCGCCTGGCTGCCATGTACCCCATGCATGCATTTGTGTGTCTAACATCAACCTTTCCCCGTTAGTACGCTCCACTAGGGCATGGGGTGTGCCCGTTGAGTTTCTCACGTTCCTGAGTATATGAACCTGTCTCAACCTGATTCAGCGTTTGTTGTGCGTATGTGCGTGCTAAGTCACTTCAGTCGTGTCCAACTCTTTGCGATCATCTGCTGGATTTAAAGCAGATAGGTGAATGAAGAATCTGGCAGAGAGCTTAAGACCTGGATTCCTAAAAGGTCTGGCTTGTATCACCACTTGTCTTGAGTTATCTTCCTGGGAAGCAGAGCATAAAAAAGTGATCGAGGGCATGTGGCTTGCTGAGAGGATTCTGCCAGGGGAAGGGGGAGAGGGAGCCGGACAGAGCAAGTGGGTGGGCTGCTGCAGGCTGCTGTACTCAGATCCCTGGGGAAGCTCTAGAACATGAACGGCACGACAGACCTGTCTCACCTCGAGATAAGGGACCAGCTTTTTGTACCCCGTGCCAGCAGGTAACGGGCTTGCCCACTGCCCCCATGGGGAGGTGTAACCTCCTGAGGGAATCCTTTGGCCAGAGGAAACAGCTGCGATTCTTTAGCAGCCAACACTGATGGCCACTGGGAGGTGGTGCACCAGCCAGTCTCCATCCTACCACCCCACGCTCACTCACCCCCTCCTCCAGTGGGCATGCCCGAGCAGGTGGGTCCCAAGGTTTGAATTATCAGAATACGAGAAAACTATGCTTTGGTCCGCTAGGCTAAGCCGCATTCACAGCCGGAGGGGTATCTGGTGCTTTCCCAGTGATCACAAAAGGGATGCTTTGTTTTCTGTTTGGCTGCCAGTCCTTTTGAACACAGAGGACTCTGTCCAAGCCCCTGAGGGGAGATGCGGGGAGCTGGAGGATTACCAAAACCTTATCCTCCTTCCCGGCCAGACATGGCCCATGTGGAAAGCAAGAGGCGTGCAATGCAGAGAAAAGTCAAAGTGACTTACAGGCTCAGCTGAGAGATGCCAGCAGCAAACGGGCGTCAGCTCCCAGCGCCTGTGCTGAAACCCTCCTCTGGCTTGGAATGGCACTCAGATCAAAATCCAAACTCCACGTGGCCAACCCTGCCTCTTCTGCTCCCTGCCCACTTCTCCCATCTCATCTCCTATCTCATCTCCTCCAGTTTATCTGCAATCACGCCCCAGCAGCCCAGCATCTTGTCTGTTCCACAAAGTGGCAAATCTCATCACTGCCTCCGGGTCTCAGTGCTTGCTCTTCCCTCCACGTGGAATGCTTTTCTCCGTGATCCTCTCCCCAGACAGGCCATTGTTGATCGCTGTCCAAGGTGGTCCATACCCGTAACCTATCATCACCTGACCCACCACTTCCTAGCGTTTCTTATCTTCATTTATTATCATATATATCATTTGTTTGTTGCTTTCTCCCCTCCCCATTCTCTCTCCAAAATGCAAGCTCCATGGGAACAAAGATCTTGACTAACTTACTCATGCACGGCTCACTCTTAACTCCAGCAACTACATATAGGAAAGTCAGGGAAGGGAGCTATTTATTATGAGAGCAAAGTAGGAAGAAATCATGCATTATATTTGGTAGAAGTTGAGTTTGAAGTTCCAGTGAAATATGTGGATGGAAATGCCCAGGAGACAGCTGGAGATGCCTGGCTAGACCCAGGGGAGAGTTTGAGCCTGGGATATATATTTCGAAGTCCTTCTCATAAAGCTAATAGCTAAAGTCCTGGGTGTGGATGAGAAGACAGCTCAGAGCAGAGCCTTAGGCAACACCTACCTTCTGGAGATTCGCTTTACCGCTGCCTAGAATGTTCTTCCACCTGCCATTAAGCATCCCTGTCTCAGCACTAAAGTTGCAGTTGAGAATTCCTTCCCCCGTTTCCCCATGTTTGTAGTCCCTGCCCCATTGCAAATGCAGAACAGCCACCCAGCCCCTCTGGAAGCTGCGCTCTCCTTCCTGGGAGCCTGCAGGAGGCTCTCAGGCCAGGCCAGCCTCTCGGTGCTGTGCACATGGAAGTTCAGTTATGGTCCCGGAGGCCTATCTGGGGGGGTGGGGGCAGAATGCACAATAGAGACTGGTGCACCAGATATGAGCCTGGATCAAAGAGGAACCCAGAGTTTGTGAAGTCCTTTCATCCTTCCTGATGAAAGGTGATACATGAAGGCAAAATTATCATGATTATTTCACTGGGTTCCAATTGGAGATGGGCTGGAGCTCCCCAGCATGGACAATAGCAAGCAGCCTGTGCAAATGTCTCGGTGATACACACAGGCTGTACACATCCAGTATATGTGTGTTCATCAGTAATATCACCTAAGCACAGTTTATGGGCGAGGAAGCCCTAAAGAGAATCACAAACTTGAATTCCCTGAGCCCTATAGATACAGACATACCATGAAATATACATATTTTATAAATGTGTATTGAAAAAGCCATAAAGAGGTGGGGTGGGGGCGGGGGGTGGGGCAATAAAGGAAACAGTAAGGACGTTTGGATTTGTCAGCGTCTCTCCAGAGAGAGCCCTGAGGATATCCCATTCTTAGAATAAAGGTTTCATTTCACAGTGCATCAGTGAGAAAATTAACAAGCTCCCTCCATCCTGTTCCATAATTCATTCTCTTTGTTTTAGATATTGAGCTGAGATGGTGACTTAAAGCCATGCGAAATAGCTTTTAAATACAGACCTGGGCCTGGCAGTTTTGCCTTGCCGGTGATGGAAAACCTGCTTGGCCCATCATTAGCTGAGACGGACATCGTGTCACTTCGTCATTCAGATTTCTTTTCCATTTAACGCCGTGTCCTTCACCCGGTTGCTGGCTGAGGCACTGCAGAGGATGTGGCTTCCAGGCTGAACATTTCTCCCCTGCCATCCCAGTATTACTGTTGTGGCTGGATTTAGAGGTCCTTAGCTTGAAGCCAGGATAAGATAACAGCAATGTATGTGAGTTGGGGAGTGGAGAGCTTTTTCAGGCACTGTGTTTACCTGACCTTGCCCTCTGCTTTTCCTTCCTCAGGGAGAAGCTGACTGCTGTTTTCGGCAGCTCTGCATGTCTGGGGAAAGTAGATGGCCACAGGAAGGTGACAGCTGAGGCAGGGCTCTAACAGCAGGTCCCCCAGGGTAGGTCACTTGCTGGGCTGACAGTCCAGTTGATGCTGGCTTGGGTTTTGGCCCTTGCATTAATTTGGGTGCTGACATCCTGGTGACAGCAGCTGAAGGAAAGTGAGCCAGAGATCAGGGATGGGAAACCTTGAAATGACTCCCCTAAATGATGGTTGACTTGTTTTATGGCATCACACCCCCAAGGCACACGGATGCTGAGGTGTCAAGTAGGTGGACTGGGTACCTTGCTAGGTGGTCTGGGGGAGCAATAGTATTGTAGAGTTGCCCTGGTGGCTTCATCATCACTGGGCTTTGTGTAGCTGGGTCTGGATATCCATTAGTCTAGATACCATTTTCACGGCTTAGTTTTTTTTTTTTTTTTTTTTTTTTTTTTAACTTTA
>NW_011494615.1:1489675-1498756 GCF_000754665.1 Bison bison bison | reverse complement strand
TTTAACTTTACAATACTGTATTGGTTTTGCCATATATCGAAATGAATCCACCACAGGTATACATGTGTTCCCCATCCTGAACCCTCCTCCCTCCTCCCTCCCCATACCATCCCTCTGAGTCGTCCCATTGCACCAGCCCCAAGCATCCAGTATCGTGCATCGACTGCTTAGTTTTTTATTCCAGCAGAAATAGAGGGCTTTCTCCCTGCCATCATGTGGGAGAGATAGAATGCAGAGGCGATGCCTCTCAAAGGCCATATCAGATTCATGAAGAGAGTATAACAGGTTTAAGTGGGTCAGATGCCATGACTCAACAGCTTCTCCTTGATCCTTTAATCTCACATCTGAAGCCCAAGACCTAGCCAGCTTACCTGGGGCAGCACCCCCATGGTAGCAGCAGGGCTTGTCTTCAGGGAGGTTGAATAATCCACCTGCTGTGCCATTCCACACTCGGTTTGAGCGTCTGACCACAGTTTATGAAGTGTGAGTGATTGTTTTAATGTCAAGCAAAGTCAGGCCAGGGAAATTCTGTCCTCTGGGAAGACAGCCACAATGACCAGGCTACCACAGAAGCCCACGAACACCAAGAACCCTCAGGATGAAAGCGTCACCCTAAGTGAGTTGGAAGGAAGGCAGACAAAGAACACTACAGTCCCTGGGCTAAGAAGGGTAGGAGTGAGTTTCACCTCCATTTCTAGCAACTGCTACACACACACAAGCGCGTGCGCACATGCACGAATACACACATACAGTCCCTTCCAAAAATGCCATGGCTTCAAAGAAGAGACAGCTGCATCCCTGGCCCCTCATTCATCACCTGCTTGCTGGCCTCAGCCTGATAAGACAAATCCAGATCAAATTACCTGGCAGCTGGGAGAGCTAGGCGATAAGGAAATGCAAACTCAGTAGGAGTTCAGTAGAGTAGCAAAGATCAAATTGTGCATTACATTTTCCAGGAACTAAAACCCTGTTCCCTCTGCAAAGCCTAGGGGAGGCACCTCAAGTCACTCAGCACCAAATAGGGTTCCTTGGAGAAAAACAATGCCCTTAGAAATTAAGGAAACAAAGCAACGAGAGACCAGCCCATTCCCACTGGGCCAGATGATAAGAGAATAAACACAAAAGGTAGAGATGAACACGATAAAGGAGGTGAGTGGCCAATGGCCAAAGAAACTTAGAGCAACAGAAAGAATACTGAACTGAGCAAGAGACTTGGGTTCTTGTCCTAGCTTGCTCTCTCTTTCTCTCCCTTTGAAAATGCACTCAAACCCATCAGGGATTTAGTATCTTTTGTAAATTGGTGGAATGGAGAGCTCTTCCAGCCGAGATCCCTCTGACTTGGCTTACCCTTTCAACCAGGGCATTTTCTCTGCTAAATCTCCATTTTTTACTACAAAATACTCCATTAAGTGTTAGTCACTCAGTCATGTCTGACTCTTTGCAACCCCTTTGACTGTAGTCTTTCAGGCTCCTCTGTCCATGGGCATTCTCCGGGCAAGAATATGGAGTGGATTGCCATTCCCTTCTTCAGGGGATCTTCCCAACCCACGGATCAAACCCGGGTCTCTTGCACTACAGGCAAATTCTTTACTATCCGAACTAGCAGGGAAGCTCCAGAACACTCCAGAGGTACTGTCAAAGCTTTAACTTTCTTCATCCAAAACCACCAGTTTTCTTTGGGATGTAGCATCCAGAGCTGAGCTCTCCAAAGAGCAGTGATTTCAGGAAATTTTCAAGGGTGATGGAACCATTCTGTATATTTTTTGTGGTAGTGGTTACACAAGTCCATGCACATGTTAAAGATCATAGAACTGTACTGCAAAAGTGAAATTCTGGTGTGTAAATTTAAAATACATAAGGGAAAAATCATCAGTGATCCTCAAACATCAGATGAGACTAAATTCCTAATGAGATGAGCTCTCCTCCTTTACCAAAAAGCAAAAAAAGAAGAAGGCAGGTGTGGTAAAGCGGGCCCATCCGTGGGGCGAATTGCATGGCTTGAGTTCCTCACTCTTTGCTGTGGTCACACACTTTGCCGTGGCCTCTGATGACCTCCCACTTTGTCTGCACCCAGCCATGGGACTTGCTTTATCCAATGGGATGTTAGCAGAGGTGACTAACGGACGCCTGACAGAGCACCTGCGAGTTTCCATTTGCCTTTCTGCTCCTGCCTTTTGTCACCACCGTGCCAACGTGCCCAGGCTAGCCTGCTTGGGTTCTGTGATGCCTCCAGCTCCTTCCTGACTCACCACCTCCATATATGCTCTTCCTTCTGCCCACATGAGTTCTCTCCCACTCCTGTTCTTCATTCAGGGCACAGCTTCAATGCCACTCCTCCAGGGAAATCTTCATGGATTTCTCATTCCGAAGTGGATAACCCCACTTTTTCTTCTTATGGCATCTGTTGTTTTTAATCTTCAAAGCCATGATGGTAATTGGTAATAATGTGTAATTATTTTTTGCCTCCCTACTTCTGAAATCCCCACCAGACTCTAAGGAACCAATCCTCTCTAGCCTGGCACAAGGCATACTGTAGGCGTTTGTGTGTGTTCTCCGTCGTGTCTGACTCTTTGCAACCCCATTGACTAGCCCACCAGGCTCCTCTGCATGGCATTCTCCAGGCAAGAATACTGGAGTGGGGTGCCCTTCCTACTCCAGGGGATGTTCCCAGCCCAGAGATCGAACTGGCATCTCTCTCTTTTAAAAAAAAATTATTTATTTATTTTAATTGGAAGGTAATTACTTTACAATATTTTGGTGGTTTTTGCCATACATTGACATGAATCAGCCACGGGCGTACATATGCTCTCATCCTGAATGTCCCCCATCCCTTCCCTCGGGGTTGTCCCAGTGCACCGGCTTTGAGTGCCCTGCTTCATGCATCAAACTTGGACTGGTCATCTATTTCACATATGGTAATATACATGTTTCAATGCTATTCTCTCAAATCATCCCACCCTCGCCTTTTCCCACAGAATCCAAAAATCTTTTCTTTATATCTGTGTCTCTTTTACTGTCTTGCATATAGGGTTGTCGTTACCATCTTTCTGAATTCCATATATATGCATTAATATGCTGTATTGGTGTTTTTCATTCTGACTTACTTCACTCTGTATAATAGGCTCCACTTTCATCCACTTCATTAGAACTGACTCAAATGTGTTCTTTTTTATAACTGAGTAATATTCCGTTGTGTATATATGCCACAACTTTCTTATCCATTCGTCTGCTGATGGCCATCTAGGTTGCTTCCATATCCTGGCTATTGTAAACAGTCTGCAGTGAACATTGGGGTACACGTGTCTCTTTCAATTCTGGTTTCCTCAGTGTGTATGCCCAGCAGTGGGATTGCTGGGTCATATGGCAGTTCTATTTCCAGTTTTTTAAGGAATCTCCACACTGTTCTCCATAGTGGCTGTACTAGTTTGCATTCCCACCAACAGTGTAAGAGGTGAACTGGCATCTCTTGCATCTCCTGCATTGGCAGGTGGATTCTTTACCACTGCCTCACCTTGGAAGCATGATTTGTTTAATAATTATTTAGTGAATAAATAAATGAGGTTTGGAAACATGGCAGAGGAAGAGCAAGACAGACCTTGGTTAGGGGAATAGTGCCCTGGTCCTGCGTGGGCACTTGGGAGGCAGGATGCGTGCCACTAGCTCATGTGCTGTCACACTGACAGTCACTGTCTTTATCCAACTCAAGCATGGGTCTGGGCCAAGTAGTCATGGTACAGCTACAGAATACAGGGCACATGCTCCTAGAAAGCCACAAGAGGCTAAAAATTTTAGGCTTTGAACGTTAAATCATTCATAAAGCATGACCTGAAACCCTCCTTGTGCCCAACCCTAACTACTAGAATATGCTTTCTCTCTCCCTTCCTTGAATCCAGCTCTCCCCATCCACAGTCTGGGCTGTCTGTTAAGGAGAAAGTTCCACTGAGAATGCCCATGTAACCAGGGTCCTTCTTGCCTGGTTTTGGCTCCAGCTTCCAGGCTCCTAGCCCTTGCCTCTATCTGTGATTTTGGCTCTCTCTTCCTGTCTCTGGGACTTGTGCCCACACTAAGAAGCCTCACCTTGAACTTGATCACGCCCTGAGGTCACCTTTGGCCTGGTCTCACGGGTGAAGCTGGCTGGGGCTGCCGGCGTGGTTTACCAAGTGTCCGGAGGCTCGGGCTGCACTCTGGCCAGTGTGATTCTCGTCCATCACTGCTCCTGCCAGGCCGTCTGCACCAGTGGTTCTGGCCCAAAGTGGTACCACCCTGCCTTCTGTCTGTTTCCTCTGGTGCACCTCATACTTCTTCCCTCCTTACCCTTCCTTCATTAAAAAAAAAAAGGAAAGTAAAAATCAGTGGGAAACCTTAAGCTTCCTACTATATAGGTTGGTTTGTTTCATTCATTTTATGCATTTACTTAGAGATAGGAATGGCTTAGAAGCCTGGATCTTCCTCTCTCCATTGATCCTATGCCCTGGATCTCAAATCCTCTGCAGTGTGGGCTTGAAAGACCTGGAAGACAAGAGGACAATCTGCATGACTTAGACTTAATGAAATTGAAGTAATGAAACAGAGAGCATTGGCAAAGCCACATTTTGTGGTCAGAGAAAAACTCTAAGAGCCCAAAGGGCATTTGATAGTGGGAGACCTCCAGTGACCACAGGGGAAAGGGCGCGAGTGATCAGAATCCGTTTGGCAGCCAAGAGCCTTCATAACAGTCCTCTTCCTGCCCAGCAGGAACCCTCGCCCTGCTCACCTCTGCAGGGCTGAACACAGGCCCAGGAAGACCTCAAAGACATTTTTGCAAAAAAAGAAGTAACACAGAGCCCTTATATTTCAGGAGAAAAGAGTTCCTCCTGGTTTGTCAACATTTCACAGATCTATGCAATCACACTTAAGGTACCAAAATAACAGAGCAATGGAAATAGAAGTGCTGAATTGTAACCAAGACAGAAAGTCTCCATGCTTTAAATACTGGACACTGAACAACTTCTGCCTGTAATTCCTCAGCTCAGATACGAGGAAATGGTCAATCCAGTGTGGGTGTGTTGAGACAGATGTGGAAGCAGGGTCTTCACTTTGAGGAAGTGAGAGGAACACAGAACCAGGGCAGTCGAGGAGGAGGAGGTCCCAGAGCAGACCTTGGCTTCCCTCTCAAACAGATGCAGCTTCTCCTTAAGAAAAGGGGTGAGGAGGAGCCACTCGGTTAAGAGGAGGAACCACTTAACTAGCCACTAGTTTAGGAGCCACTTAACTCCCAGGGGAGTTCGTCTACATATATTTTGTAATTTGCCTGCATCTATTTATGTATTTTTTATAAGTACTTTTTAGAAAGTACTTAATTAAATCATTTCGTTTTGGCTGCCCTGGGTCTTCATTGCTGTACCTGGGCTTTCTCTAGTTGTGATGAGCAGGGGTGTACTCTTCATGGCGGTGGCTTCTCTGTTGCAGAGCATGGTCTCTAGTCTGAGAGGGCTTCTGTAGTGGTGGTGCAGGGGCTCAGTTGCCCCACTGCAGGTGGGATCTTCCTGGATCAGGGATCAAACCCACGTCTCTGGCAGGTGAATTGCGCCGGCAGGTGAATTCTTAACCACTGAACCAGGGAAATCCCTATTTATATATTTTAATTACAGCATAATAGTGAACTTTATACGTGCCTCTCAAATAGAACTTTAAAAAACATTGAAATAGAGTTGATTTACAATGTGGTGTTAGTTTCAGGTGTAGAGCAAAGTGATCCAGTTATACATTATATGTCTATTCTTTTTCACAGTCCTTTCCTTTATATAATAGGTTATTACAAGACAGTGAATATAGTTCCCTGTGCTGTACAGTGGGACCTTGATGATTGTCTGTTTTATATACTGTAGTGTATATATAGTAATCTCAACCTCTTAATTTATCCCACCCCACCTCTCCTTTCCCCTTTGGTATCTATAAGTTTGTTTTCTGTTTCTATGAGTCTCTGTCTTGTAAATAAGTTCATTTGTATAATGAACTTGCGTGCTCAGTCATGTCTGACACTTTGCAACCCCAAGGACTGTAGCCTGCCAGGCTCCTCTGTCTGTGGGATTTCCCAGGCAAGAATACTGGAGTAGGTTATCATTTCCTTCTCCAGGGGCTCTACCTGATTCAGGGATTGAAATTGTATCTCTTGCACTGCAGGTGGATTCTTCACCTCTTGAGCTATTAGGAATTCCCAGATTCTATATATAAGTGATACCACATCATATTTGTCTTTGTCTGTCTTACTTCACTTACTATAATAATCTCCAGGTTGATCTATGTCGCTGCAAATGGCATTATTTCATTCTTTTTTATGGCCGAGTAGTATTCCATTGTATGCGTATACCACATCTTCTTTCTTTATTCATCTGTCAATGGACATTTAGGTTACTTCCATATCTTGGCTATTGTAAATACTGCTACAATGAGCATTGGAGTGCATGTATCATTTCAAGTTATAATTTTCTCCAGATATATGCCCAGGGGTCAGATTGTAGGATCAAATAGTAACTCCATTTTAGTTTTTTAAGGAACCTCCATATTGTTTCCTCAAGGTGGCTGTATTGATTTACATCCCCACCAAGAGTGTAGGAGAGTTCCCTTTTCTCTACACATTCTCCGGCATTTATTTGTAGACTTCTTGATGATGGCAAGTCTGACCAGTGTGAGGCAAATACCTCATTCTAGTTTTGATTTGCATTCCTCTGAAATTAGCAGTGTTGAACATCTTTTCATGTGCCTGTTGGCTATGTATATGTCTACCTCAGAGATCTTCTGCCTATTTTTTGATTGGGTTGTTTGTTTCTTTGTTATTGAGTTGCTCGAGCTGTTTGTATATTTTGGAGATTAAGCCCTTGTCAGTTGCATTGTTTGCAAATATTAAATAGAATTTTTGAAGATGATTTTTTAAATTCATTCATTTTTAATTGAAGGATAATTGCAGTATTGTGTTGGTTTTTCTGCCATGCATCAACATGAATCAGCCATAGGTGTACATATGTCCCCTCCCTCTTGAGCCTCTCTCCCACCTCCCACCCCATCTCACCCCTCTAGGTTGTCACAGAGCCCTGGTTTGAGTTCCCTGAATCATACAGCAAATTCCCACTGGCTATCTATTTTATATATGTTAGTGTATATGTTTCCATGCTACTCTCTCCATTCATCCCACCCTCTCCTCCTTACCCCACGATGATGCTTCAGTGGCTTCTGATCAGTGGTTCCATGTATAGGAAGTTCAAGCACAGTGGATGGGCAGTTCAGACAGATACTCTGGAAGTGGGTAGTGTCTTAGACCATCCCTAATACCCCTCAGGGAAGCAGCAGCCTTCCAGACTGCTCCTGCGTAGGGCCGACCTCTCAGAGTACTGAGTATCGCAAGCAGGATTAGTTCACTGAAAAGGCTAGTTTGACTTTCAGTCACAAGGGGTGCTAAGATCAGGGCCCTGTGCCAGGGTGAAGTATGGCCTGAGTGCCAGGCATTCGTCTGGAGGGCAAGGTCTCTGGAGGCCATTCCAGGGGGCAGAGCCAGAGCCCTTGCTCAGTGAGGGGTCTCCTGAGCCCTGGCCCTGGCAGGGACTTGGCCACCCCTTCCCCCGTTCTGCTTGTGTCTTCCCTCCCCTCCCCCTGCCTGCCCCAGTCACCAGCATCTAGAAAAGCTCTCTCCTTGTTTTATCTGGCAGAACCTCGGGACAGTCACTGGACCGAGTTCAACTGGCCAGGAAACCAAAGCCCACAGAAAAATGCCTCATGACTCCTGCCAACCCCCTGCTCCCTCCAGGCCCAGTGCTGGACAAACAGCCCCTCCAGTCTTTGGACTGGGGAGGGGAAGGACATTCTGTATGTGGAAGCCACAGAATGGAAGTTATGTACTTTTCGGGGGCCTGCATCAGCCAGCTCAGGGCTGCTCCCATTGTGTGGCTCATGAAAGGGTTTTCACCTCCCAGGCTGGAAGGGAGTTGGTCTGTCTGCAACAAAGGCGTTTGCCTCTGTGGCTTTTGAAAAAAGAATGTGTGTGCTTGTCCAAACAGAACTTTCCTGCGTACTTGGAAGAGGGGGGCCATCCGCCTGCCAGAAAGGAGCAAGGCTCAGTCTGGTTCAAAAGAGAAGAATTCCACCGCACAGGCCCATCAGCCACTGCCCTGCACAGCCTTCCTCTCTCACAAAGACAGTTGCTCACTGTTGCACAGCTGGCCTCCCCAGCAGTTTCCCATCGACTCCGTTTCTCTCAGTCTGGAAGCTAGGGGAGCCGATGAAGCCATTGAGGAGTGAGTGTTTTCCTGACCTGAGATCAGGAGATAAGACTTCTCCATGGTGGACGGGAGCATCTGGGCTCAAGGAATTTTGAGTACTGTGTTGGTAAACACTCTGGTGTTGCTCTAAAAATCCTTTTCTTCTCCAGTGTGGACTGCTGTATCCCCGTGATAATGGAAAAACTGAGATGTGGAGATTACTTGCCCCAGGACCTGGGGCAGGGCCCTGGAAACCTGCTGGTGGACTCATCAGTGGATTGGGACAGCGTGGCCCTGCTCCAGAAGTTTGCTCTGGATTCAACCTCCCACTTAGCCCCTGGAGCCAAGTCCAGGGCCCAGATCAGGGATGACTCTAGCAGTGCCAATCTCAGTATGATAAACAGCACCAGTTTCTTCTGCAAAAGTGATCTGACTTGGGAGTTATTGGCAAGCATTCCCTTCCAGTGCCTGATAGCCCATTCCCTTAGGGGCTCCAGATTCCCAATGGAGTCCTTGAGAGTTAAAGTGTTAGTTGCTCAGTCGTGTCTGACTCTTTGTGACCCCGTGGATATACAGGCTATGGAATTCTCCAGAACCAGAATACTGGAGTGGGTAGCCATTCCCTTCTCCAGGGGATCTTCCCAACCCAGGAATCGAATCAGGGTCTCCTTCATTGCTGCTGCTGCTGCTGCTGCTGCTGCTACGTCACTTCAGTCGTGTCCGACCCTGTGCAACCCCATAGACGGCAGCCCACCAGGCTCCCCCGTCCCTGGGATTCTCCAGGCAAGAACACTGGAGTGGGTTGCCGTTTCCTTCTCCAATGCATGAAAGTGAAAAGTGAAAGTGAAGT
>NW_011494615.1:1481637-1489575 GCF_000754665.1 Bison bison bison | reverse complement strand
TTCCTTCTCCAATGCATGAAAGTGAAAAGTGAAAGTGAAGTTGCTCAGTCGTGTCTGACTCCTAGCGACCCCATGGACTGCAGCCCACCAGGCTCCTCTGTCCATGGGATTTTCCAGGCAAGAGTACTGGAGTGGGGTGCCATTGCCTTCTCTGCTCCTTCATTGCAGGCAGATTCTTTACCAGCTGATCTACAAGGGAAGCCCAAGTCCTTAAGAATCTGCCTGAATATCTGGAGACTCCAACCAAAGTCTTAGCAGGATGAACAACATTTTTGGATCTAGTTCCCAAAACTATAGTTGTGAGTTCCAGGACAGTAAGTAAGTATTTATTAGTGCAACTGTGTTAGAGAAGATTATTCAGAGTCCCATGGACAGCGAAGAGATCAAACTAGTCAATCCTAAAGGAAATCAACCCTGAATATTCATTGGAAGGACTGATGCTGAAGCTGAAACTCCAATATTTTGGCCACCCAATGTGAAGAGCCAACTCATTGGAAAATACCCTGATGCTGGGAAGGATTGAGGGCAAGAGGAGAAGGGGAAGACAGAGGATGAGATGGGTGGATGGCATCACTGATTCAATGGACATGAATTTGAGCAAACTCCTGGAGATGGTGAGGAACCAGGAAGCCTGGCGTGTTACAGTTCGTGGGGTCACAAAGAGTCAGACACCACTGAACAACTGAACAACAACAAGTGCAACTAGGAATTCTGTTAATCAAGTTAAGCACACTTGTTTAGATATAGCAGGGGATTTTTAAGCAAAGCATGCAGGCTTACAAGTCGTTTATTGGTATCAGTAACTTACATTTGTGAATGTGGTTGCTTTGCTTTGTTTATAAGAATGTGGCTGGCTCCTTACTGCTCTGAAGATGAGTGTGTAACATAAGCACCTGGTTCAATGCCATGCACTATTTCATTCCAAGCAGAACTTTGTCGTGGCTCCAGAGGTTAAAAATCAAAGCATGGTTATAGTGATAAATATGGACTCTAGATGGTGTGTTGAAAAGCAGAGAAATCACTCTGCCAACAAGAGTGCATATAGTCAAGGCCGTGGTTTTGTATGGTTGTGAGAGCTGGACCTTAAAGAAAGCAGAGAGCCAAAGAATTGATGCCCTTAAACTGTGGTGCTGGAGAAGACTCTTGAGAGTCCCTTGGACAGCAAGGAGATCAAACCAGTCAGTATTCTGGAGCTTCACTGGACTCATTGGAAAAGTCCCTGATGCTGGGAAAGATTGAGGGAAGAAGGAGAAGAGAGCATTAGAGGATGAGATGGCTGGATGGCATCACTAATGCAATGGACATGAGCTTGGGCAAACCTCAGGAGATGGTGAGGGACAGGGAGGCCTGGTGTGTTGCAGTCCATGGGGTTGCAAAGAGTCGGACACGAGTGGGTGACTGAATAGCAACATGGACAATAAATGAAACTTAAGGACAAGTCCTGTGTTATACCTGCTGATCTCAAGGTGGTTCAGCTGCTGGGAGTCCCCAGTGGTTTATCATGGGTCTGGGGTAAAAACTTAAAAGTCAATGGTAAGAACCTACAAGTAGAACCAGATGCTGATTCAAGAAAAGTATATAAAGTTGAAGAAGCTTTATTTACTTAGTAAGGATGTGAGCTAAGAGGTGGCCATGGCATGATGTATCTCCTTATATAATGCAGTTGGAAATATACAAGAACATTCCTGTAGAAGTATTACTGTCAGAAATAATTAAAGCTGGATTTAATCAAGCATCTGGACATAACTACCAGTTTACAGGAAATTCAAGAGATAGATGAACATACTGAACAACATTAGGGACTTCCCAGGTGACTCAGAGGTAAAGAGCCTGCCTACTGATGCAGAAGACGTGGAGTCAATCCCTGGCTTGGGAAGATGCTCTGGAGGAGGAAATGGCAACCCATTCCAATATTCTTGCCTGGAAAATCCCATGGACAAAGACGCCTAGTGGGCTACAGTCCATGGGGTCACAATGAGTCCAACACAACTGAGGAACCGAGCACAAATGAATGAAACAGCATTAATAAAGAAGAAAGAAGCCCAATTTTTTTTTTAAAATGGGAAATTCTATGGGACAAAGGAGTGGATTTTTCCAACCTATAAATGAGATTCAGAACATGAGAGATGAGAAACTTCAATAGCTTAATAGAAACTTAAGAAACATATTTATGATCCAGCAATTCTCCTTCTGGGTGTATATCTGGAGAAAACTCTAATTAGAAAAGACTCATGCACCTCAGTGTTCATAACAGCACTATTCACAATAGCCAAGACATGGAGAAAACCTACATGTCCATCGACAGAGGAATGGATAAAAAAGTGGTCCATGGAATTTTAGTCATAAAAGAAAGAACGAAATAGTGCCATTTGCAGCAACATGGATAGAGCTAGAGGTTATTGCTAAGTGAGATAAATCAGACAGAGAAAGACACATGTCATATGATATCAATTATGGGTGAGATCTAAAACATGACACAGATGGCCTTATTTATAGACAGACAGAGAGGGCTGCAGGAGTTGCAGCTCACCAGCAAGGGAATCTGGAAGGCTTGCTGCTGCCTTTCTTTGTGATGGGAGCAGTGGGTGTTCAAAGCAGCAGAGTGAGCACGAAGACCAAGGCAGATGAGGGCTGCTGGCTCCTGAGACACTGGGCCATCTGCTTCCGAAGGTGGCCTGAAAGGCTGATCTCTGCTGAAGGACTGAAATCACAAATCTAGAGTCATTGGTGTCCCTGCCCACATTCCTGCCCTACTTCTCACCCACCCTTCCACTTATCCTCAAACATACACTGAACACCCAACACAGTGTTTCCTGAGGGAACAGAAGGAAGAAGGCACATGCCCTGCTTTTAAGGAGCAGACATCCTAATACACAGAGAATGGGAGAATTCATTAAATAATACCAACCCCTGAGCATCCTTGCCCACTTAAACCCACCGATCTTCCAGAGCAGATTAATGGTAACTCCTGGTGGTCACATGGAGACGGGAGGATGGAAGGGTCCTTGACCACAGCAGCTGCTTGGGAATGCTGGCCAGGCTCTCCCTCTCAGTGCTGCTTCTGACCCTTAAGCCAGGATCAGAGCAACCAGACCTGGGTCCGTGGTCTGTGCTGCCAGGCGCTCCAGCTTGGGTGGCTGAGCCAGGAATGGGTGTGCGTGAGCTTCTTGGCTAGATGCACTACTCTGCTGGACTTCAGCCTCCAGTCCGGGGACTATGTCATCTGGAAAAACCTCCAGGGGGCCCACGGCACAGGCGTGCTGGCAGCAGCTGTCCCTTGTGGCGCTGCTTCATACTCCTGGTTGGCGGAGTGCCTTTGAAAATGGATTCATGGTGGCTCCCGGGAATAACCATTTCAAACCTCCTAACTCTGGCCTCCCTTCCTGACTGGGGCACAGACCTGGGTAAACTCCATCCTTCCGTTTGCTGCGCTTCCAAGAACTTGCGATCACTTGCAGCCCAGCTTAGCATTGTCTCTATGACACGTTCTCTGTAATTGGTTTATTTGAAGCGCTCCAAGCGATTGTTTGGTCTAATTGCAAAGGATATTTAAATGAGGATAAGTCTCTGGTGAAAGAAAAGCCTTGGTTAGAGAATATGTTTCATTCAGAAACAATCTTGTTCTACAAAGCATGCACAGTACCTCTGCCTTCTCATGAAATCGCTCCAAATAGAGCTCACACCTGTCAGACTGGTGGCTTTCAAACTGGTCTCCCTGGTCTCCTAGGTCTCTGCAGACATGCTTGAGGGGCCAACACTGGCCCTGGAGAGAGTAGAAGGTAAGAGGACATTTGAGCTTGCAGAGTCCCACAGCCCACCTTCACCTAAAAGAACTCCCTTTTCTTCCGCTACGACTAAGACCAAAAAAGATTTTTTTTTCCTCGTCTAACAAAACAAAGTTCAGTAGGTAAATATTCTAACTCATTGTTGACTTACATACAGCCTTTTCTAAAAGGCCTAAAAAAGGTTTCCCTCAGATGTCTGAACATGCCGCCTGCATTTTTGTTTAATCTGTTTTGTTAGCAAACCTTTCCTCCATAGCTCTCATGAAGACAAACCAGCCCAGTCCTGTGGGATTTTATACATAATTACAGAACTGGGGAATTTAAAGATGATTACATTCTCTGTAGTCAATCTTTATCCCCAAGTGGATGTTCAGTACCACCAGTCAGACCGCTTTCCATTATGGCCTGCCCTGGTGGCTCACCGTGCCTGCCCAGGTCAAGGACAGACGGCAAGAAGCCACCTGAACGCAGCAGGGGCTACAGGGAAAATAGTCTCTCAATGGCATGAAACCTGACCTGTTTTCTACTGGAAATCCAGGTTGATAAATCCAGGTGGGCTCAAATATGCCCCTCCTCCACTTCCTACTGGAATAACTCCCACAGCAAAAGGGCCACACAACATTTGGTGCTGACAGGGAAAGTGGCCACACCACTGATCATGAAGGAAATCCTGGGGCAGCAAGGAGAACTAATCACTGCCTTCTTGTCACCATTTCCAATCAGAACGATGGCAGAGTTACTGCCTCATAACCGCAAAGTACCTTCATGTTTCAGAGCCGATAAACGAACTGTGGTTGCTGCTCTCTCTGTGTGGATTCTTTAAGACTTGAGGCAAATGCATTGAATGGAGGAGAGGATGCAATATAGGGGTACTGACATGGCATTCTTTTCAAATTTTATGTATTTATCTGGGGCAGTGCTGGGTCTTCATTGCTGTGTGGGTTTTTCTCTAGTTGCCATGAGCGGGGACTACTCTCCAGTTGCTGTGTGAGGGTTTCTCCCTGCGATGGCTTCTCTTGCTGCAGAGGGCTCTAGGGTGCCCGGGCTTCTGTAGTTGTGGCACATGGGCATGGAGCATGGGCTTAGTTGCTCCACGGCATGTGGAATCTTCCCAGATCGGGGATTGAACCTGTGTCTCCTGCATTGGCAGGCAGATTCTTTACCACTGAGCCACCAGGGAAGCCCCAGAAATGACATTCTGACAACTGTGGTATTCCCGATGAGGAATCAGACACCCTTATCTTCTGGCTCACAGCTGGGGACAGAGCTCTCTGTGTTAAGTCAACAAATGTTTAGGGAGCACAGACTTCAGGCCAAGTCCTGCCCTCACTGAGCTTGCAGGCTAGTCATAGAGCAAGTCCTGTTAGGCAAGCTATAAAATACAAAGCCTAAGGAAGGTGTTAATGCCATGATGGCAAATGATACATGCAGTAGAAGAGTGCTGAGGATGGCACCCCACCCTGACGTCCAGACTGGAGGGTGTGAAGCAACCACTGTACCCCTTCATTTGACTTGTGCCACAATGCTGGTGTGGAGAAGGAAATGCACCCCACTCCAGTGTTCTTGCCTGGAGAATCCCATGGACAGAGGAGCCTGGGGGGCTACAGTCCATGGGGTCACATAGAGTTGGACATGACTGAAGTGACTTCACACACATGCACGCACAATGCTGGTAAAACCTCAGCCCCTTCCAGGTAATTAACAGCCATGCAGGATGGAAGATATGGCTCAGTGGACATTGGAGGGACCCATATAGACCAACTAGATGGGGGCTTACTGGCTCCAGGAAGTGTAGACAAGATGAATACCACGGTTAGAAGAAAGGGCAGTATCAGTGGCCTGATTCTGAGACTGAATAAACACTTAATTCCAAAATATCTTTCTGATTTGTCTTTTTTGAAGTAAAAGATTTGTCCTGTAAGACAATAATACCTTTGTAAGGGTTATTAGCATGTTGGATTGATTATGGGCTAATGGAACATTATCATGCCTAGATGTACAGAGCCGGTTGGGTTGATAGGGAAAATGTGTCACTCAGCTACTCCCACTCCAGAAACCAGAAGGGAAAGAGACACGTGTACCCCAATGTTCATCGCAGCACTGTTTATAATAGCCAGGACATGGAAGCAACCTAGATGTCCATCAGCAGATGAATGGATAAGAAAGCTGTGGTACATATACACAATGGAGTATTACTCAGCCATTAAAAAGAATACATTTGAATCAGTTCTAATGAGGTGGATGAAACTGGAGCCTATTATACAGAGTGAAGTAAGCCAGAAAGAAAAACACCAATACAATATACTAACGCATATATATGGAATTTAGAAAGATGGTAACAATAACCCTGTATACGAGACAGCAAAAGAGACACTGATGTATAGAACAGTCTTTTGGACTCTGTGGGAGAGGGAGAGGGTGGGATGATTTGGGAGAATGGCATTGAAATATGTATAATATCATATATGAAACAAGTCACCAGTTCCAGGTTCGATACATGATATTGGATGCTTGGGGCTGCTGCACTGGGACGACCCAGAGGGATGGTATGGGGAGGGAGGAGGGAGGAGGGTTCAGGATGGGGAACACATGTATACCTGTGGCAGATTCACTTTGATATATGGCAAAACCAATACAATATTGTAAAGTTAAATAAAATTAAATTAAAAAACAAACAAACAAACATGTGTAGGGTTGTAGCTTCTGATTTCTCCACAAAATTAACCAGCCATGATGGAATTAAGAGTTCGAAAGCTTATAATAAAATGGACTTTAAACATTGCAAACAAAAATCTGTACATCAGTGGTATTCCAGAAACAGGAAACTAATCTAGGCATGTGGGAAGTGAAGTCTTTAGGAGTCATGAATATCTTTTTTAAAAAGTCAGTTTATTGACATGTAGTTGATTTACAGTGTTGTGTTAATTTCTGCTGTATAGCAAAGTGAGTCCATTATACATATATATGCATTCTTTTTCGTATTCTTTTCCATTATGGTTTATCACAAAATATTGAATATAGTTCCGTGTGCTATACAGTGGGACCTTGTTATTCTGTATATAATAGTTTGCATCTGCGAATCCCAAACTCCCAGTCCGTCCCCCCTCCCAACCTCTCCCCACTGAAGGAGTCAGGGATATCTTCTGTCTTATCTCTCTCCATATCTTAGGGACTGTGTTTCATCTCTGCTTCCTTCTACCCATCTTCTCCCTCTTCTCTCTGCACCTCAGCTTCTTTTACCAACGGATTAACTTTCTCGTGGCCCCCAAATGTCCCCTCTAGTCCCAAGTCTGTTGGAACTCCTAGTACCAGCACGCATGAACAGTGTTCACCTCTCCATATCTTTTGGTCCCCCTCCCCAGAGTAGAGGCTTTGATGACTCAGCTCTGTGGGTCGATGGTGAACCTGCAGTCAGGCCTCAGTAGGGTCAGGTGCCCTCGGTGGCCTCCAGCAAACAGCTCAATCAGGGAGGTTAAGATCCCATGACCCAGCGCACTCCACAGCACATACTATGTCTGAGTCAGCTCAGTGACACATAACAACCTCACATAGACTCAGTGGCTTGAACATCTAAAATCTGGTTTCTTACAGCTTTGGAGACTAGACGTCCAGGCCTGCAGGTTTGTTTCTCCTGAAGCCTCTCTCCTTGGCCTGCACTTGGCTGCCTTCTCACCGTGTTCTGGTGGTCATGCCTCTGTCTCTGTCCCAGTCTCTTCTTCCTGTGAGGACACCAGTTATATTGGATTAGGGCTGGTTTTAGAAAAGGCAGAGGAACCAGAGATCAAATTGCCAACATCCGCTGGATCATGGAAAAAGCAAGAGAGTTCCAGAAAAACATCTATTTCTGCTTTATTGCCTATGCCAAAGCCTTTGACTGTGTGGATCACAATAAACTGTGGAAAATTCTGAAAGAGATGGGAATACCAGACCACCTGACCTGCCTCTTGAGAAACCTATATGCAGGTCAGGAAGCAACAGTTAGAACTGGACATGGAACAACAGACGGGTTCCAAATAGGAAAAGGAGTCCGTCAAGGCTATATATTGTCACCCTGCTTATTTAACTTCTATGCAGAGTACATCATGAGAAACGCTGGGCTGGAAGAAGCACAAGCTGGAATCAAGATTGCTGGGAGAAATATTAATAACCTCAG
>NW_011494615.1:1476783-1481479 GCF_000754665.1 Bison bison bison | reverse complement strand
CTCCTTGGAAGGAAAGTTATGACCAACTTAGATAGCATACTAAAAAGCAGAGACATTACTTTGCCAACAAAGGTCCATCTAGTCAAGGCTATGGTTTTTCTAGTGGTCATATATGGATGTGAGAGTTGGACTGTGAAGAAGGCTGAGTGCCGAAGAATTGATGCTTTTGAACTGTGCTGTTGGAGAAGACTCTTGAGAGTCCCCTGGACTGCAAGGAGATCCAACCAGTCCATTCTAAAGGAGATCAGTCCTGGGTGTTCTTTGGAAGGACTGATGCTAAAGTTGAAACTCCAATACTTTGGCCACCTGATGCAAAGAGCTGACTCATTGGAAAAGACTCTGATGCTGGGAGGGATTGGGGGCAGGAGGAGAAGGGGACGACAGACATCACCGACTGGATGGACATGAGTTTGAGTGAACTCCGGGAGTTAGTGATGGACAGGGAGGTCTGGCGTGCTGCAATTCATGGGGTCGCAAAGAGTCGGACACGACTGAGCGACTGAACTAAACTAATGATCCCCACTGTAATTTAATTACCTCTTTAAAGACCCCATCTCCAAATAGAGTCACATTCTCCGTGCACTGGTTGCTAGGAAGACCAGAGGGAAATTTTGTTCTGTTTTTTTTCCCCCCCTTCAGTGCCCAGTTTCTTCACATCTTTGATGCCGTGTACTGTAGCTATTTGTGTATGCCACAGCAAATCTGTTGTTTATTTTCCTTCATTTTTCTTTTGAATGAGAAAAGTTGATGCATTTGTACTCTCCAGCTTCATCTTGAGGCTGTAGTGGACTGTTCTTTGCAGGCAAGAACATCCCAACCTCCTGAGCTTCTCTTGGTTTTTCTATCTTGGAGTTTCTCCAAGAGCCACCAGAGTTTACGCAGTCCACACAAGCACAACCCAGTTGGGGTGGGGGGCACGGGTAGACATTCCCAGGAGAAACCTTTAATCAAAGGAGGGTGGGAATTGGTACAAAAATGTCCCAAGGCCCTGTTGGTCAAGTGGCCAGTTCTAAGGTGCATTCTACATGACTCTATAGATGGTCCCCAGAAAGACTGCTCCAGGTACCCATGAAATCACCAGTTTTCATTTGCTTCAGTCCCTCATCTTTAAAAAATATATATTTATTTATTTTTGGCTGTGCTGGGTCTTAGTTGCTGCTTGGGCTTTTCTCTAGTTGCGGTGCTCAGGCTTCTCATTTAAGTGGCTTCTCCTGTTGCAGAGCATGACCTGTAAGGTGTGTGGGCTTCAGTATTTGTGACATGTGGGCTCAGTAGTTGTGGCTCCTGGGCTCTGGAGCACAGGCTCAGTACTTGTGGCGCACAGGCTTAGTTGTTCCACTGTGTGTGGAATCTTCCCGGAACTGGGATCAAACCCATGTCTCCCACACTGGGAGGCAGATTCCTTTCCACTGAGCTGCCAGGGAAGCCCGAGTCCCTTACCTTTTTCTTCCTCATGTCTCAGCCTCCCCATTGCTTTCTACTTCCTGAAACCACCTTTTGAAAGCTGCTAGCATGTAACACTTTGTGTCAGACTTTGTTCTTCATTTTTCGGAGAACCCAAACTCAGAGATAAATAAATTAACCATCACCACCACCACCCCCATCCCCCACCCGCCACCCACACCAACCTGGGCTTTTTAACCCCGATTTTAGAATATGCTAAATGAAACAGCCTTATGCAAACAAACAAACAAAAAAAAAGAAATGTAAATTCAATGTGCTTGGCTGTGAAAATGGCATCGAGATTGTCCAAGCAGGTCCCTATGCCAGGCGCTGGGTTCACGCTCTTTCAGCAGTGAGGGGCCTGATGGGATCCTGGAGTGAGGCCAGAGAGTCACAAGGGATGGTGGGTACAGTGCTGCCTGCCGGGTGCACAACCAAACGAAAACCGCTGAGGGTGGGTCTCCTCCTCAACTGCAGGCCTGAGGACACGTGTGTATGTGCGCGCCGCACCGTTATACTAAGGAGAATTGCATCAGAATAAATGGGAAACAAACTAGAAAGAAATAACTTTGCTTATGATTTTTACATCTAGCCGTTTGGTACAAATGTCTGGTACAATGTTAACATTCTCCCTTCCTTTTTTTCAAGGAAATTCCCACAGTTTGTTCCCAGTGGTGTGAGGCACTTCCTGTTGTAGTTTGTGAGCTGTTCACACCAACCTGATGGTTTGCTTCAGTTAACACTGCTCTTTGCACCAGGGCAAAGGCTTGGACAGTAAAGAATCTGCCTGCAGTGTAGGAGATTGGGTTCAATCACTGATCGGAAAGATCCTCTGGAGGAGGGCAAAGCAACCCACTCCAGTGTTCTTGCCTGGAGAATCCCATGAACAGAGGAGCCTGGTGGGCTACAGTCAATGGGGTCACAAAGAGTTGAGCATCTAACAAAGAGTCCATGGCGTCAGAATGACTGAGCATCTAACACTCTGAGCCAGGCAGCAGCAATTACGCCCTATAGGATGGGATGGGATGGGTGCCTGGTGACCTGGGAGTGGTGTCTCCCTGTTCTGAGACCATCCCCAAAACCTGTCCTTGGTTTAGTCCACAGACCCTTGAGCCTCAGAGAATTCAGTCCACACCCGAGGCCCACTCACCCCAGCACGCCTGGTGCGGTAGCTCCCTGCTTCTCGGGCAGAAAGCAGCTGCTAACAGGAGTGGGTCCTGAGAAGGACCAGGGCCAGAATGCTTCTCTAGGTTGCACAGCCACGGCACCTTTTCACATGAACAGATCACAGATTAAACGAGGCCAGTGGAGTTTGGGGCCACATCATCTCTTTACCAAAAAACAACAAAGGGAGGTTGAAACGGAGGAAGAGAGGAAGGAGCTGGTTCAGGAAGAACCATGGGCTTCATGCAGGGATGCTGTGAGGCAGGAAGGAAAGCTCTTCCAGCAGAGAGCTGGCCTCTGTCCAGGTCAGTGTCCTCACCTGTCACCGCAGGGCTTGTACCAGCTCCTCAAAGTCCTGGCCCACAGGAGATGCTCCAGGCTTTAACATGTGCGTGCTGGCGTGCTAAGTCATGTTAGTCATGTTTGACTCTTCAACCCCATGGACTGTAGCCCGGCAGGCTCCTCTGTCAGTGGGATTCTCCAGGCAAGAGTACCAGAGTGTGTGGCCATGCCTTCCTCCAGGGGATCTTCCTGACCTAGGGATCAAACCTGTGTCTCTTATGTCTCCTGCATTGGCAGGTGGGTTCTTTACTGCTGAGCCACCTGGGAAGCCCTTCGACATGTAGATTTAGCCAAATCCATGGTCACTGGAGGGTCAGAGTTTTTTGACCATGGCACTGCTGGGTCCCACAGCTGCACTCCCCAGGACTCTGAGAGGTGTGGAGGAGGAGGAGTGGGTGTTGCAGGGCTCACTGGGAAGGTTCCATCCTGGTGGCTCTGCCTGGCAGGCTTCCCCCGGATTCCCTTGGGGGCTGTCTGTCTTAGCAGGCTCCCAGGGAAGCCTTGCCCCAAAGAGATCCAAAACAAGGACTGTAAAAATAGAACCACGGCTGTCGCCACAGTGATTACAGAGGAACTGTATCAATCTACCAAAGGCAGGGCTTTCTATGCCTCCAGCTGAGGCTCCGGCTCTGGTGGAAGGAGGGGAGACCCCGCCCCTCCACCTTTGTTTCCACCTGTGGCTAAAGCCAGGTGGGCCTCATGAGGGACCCTCAAACAGACTCTGAGTTACAGCCATTTGCCTGACTGACATGGCCACACACCCCAAGATGAAGTTCCGGAGTGGGGGGGTCCCAGCTCCAGGAAGGCCAGTGGTGGTGGGTTCAAGGGCTGGAGAATCCGCAGCAGAAGCACCTGGAGCAGCTTTAGGGCAGGGTTTAGGGGGTGGGGCTTGGTTCTGGGTGGAGAGGCGCCTCCCAGGGAAGGAAGAGACCCAGTGCTCTTGGGTCACTGCAGACACAAAAGGGAGGCGTTGAGATCCAAGCGGCTACCATTGGTCATGCCCTGTGACCTTGACAAAGCTGGTCACCATTCTGAGCCCCAGAGATTTCTGCCAAAGTAGAAGGAACAGCAATGGGTCACATAGCTACCCGCTTGTACTGAGGAGGGCAGGTGCCCAGGAGACACACACACACACACACTCTCTCTCGCTCTCTCTCTCTCCCACACTGCCGAAGCTCCCTGGCCAGCAGAGGTCAACCCTGACCGCACAGCTCAGAGGAGGAGGAGCCTGGGTAGAGAGAGAATAGGTCCACAGGGAGGCTGCTCAGCCTAACAGGGAAGAACAGATTCTTGAAGACGTGAACCAGCCACTCTCAAATGTCTGCTGTAGTGGGAGGGCTTGAAGCTCGTTAATCTAAAAACCAAGTGGATAATCTAACAACAACTCAGCTATTCATATTGGAATTGCGAATTCAAATGCATACACTGCCTTTCTCTGTTCCTCTGTCCCCCTAAATTCCCTCCTTATCCCAGCACCGCCGCCTCTACTGTCAGAGGCCACCAAAAAAATGTCTCCAAGGGTATTCAGATAACAAGCCGATCCCCATCGAATTCCAAGAAATATTGTCATCTAGAACTGAGTTTTCCTTCGCTGCCAACATAAACTGTAAAACCCACCCTTCATCCCACCTCAGACATTTATACCTGTCAGTCCCTCTACCTGGGAGATTCTCCCCTCAGAGAGCCTTGTTCCTTCTCGTTATTCAGGTCACAAAGTGTCAGCTCCTCAGAGAAGCCTTTCCTGACC
>NW_011494615.1:1463203-1476683 GCF_000754665.1 Bison bison bison | reverse complement strand
CCTGACTAGCCAGTCTAATACAGCCTCTCATCAGCCCCCCAGATCTGGCCACTTTCTGTCCCTTTATCTGTTTTCTTCATAGCATCTGCAACTATAAGAAATCTTTTTTGGTTTTGTTTTTTCTATTTACTTGTATATGTCTGTGTCCCCCATTTAGAATGCAAGCTCCAGATATATCACTTTATTCTAGATTTGTTTTCCTTCTAGCCCATACATTAATACACCCATTCACTGAACAAATGTAGATTGTGTTCCAGACCCCATTCTGACCAGACAGGGTCAAATCCACGATCCTTTGTAAAACAAGTCTCTCTCAACAGATTTAATCACTGCCGTTTTGAATACGTGATTCACTGTGGGACATTGTCCTTAAAATTTCTGAAAGCCCTTCTGTCTGGCTGAGTAGACTTACCAGGAATACCTTAATTCTTTCAATGTTTCATAATCACATCCTTGATTTGATCTTACCTTGAGGTGTAATTATTTGAGGTGTGTTAATTTGATCATCTTTTCCTTACTCAAGAGGCCAGAGAATTTTAATTTTTCAAGTCAAGCCTTTCTATATTCCGTCTAAAATTGACTTTCAGACCGGCCAGTTCTCTTTTGAGTCCATTTCTTTCTTGTGGTAACTTAACCATGTATAGCACTAAGAGCCAGTGGACACTTTCAACATTCTGCTTAGAGATCCTTTTGGGCTTGCCCCAAACTTCACCTGCAACATCTTCTATCTTCCAACTTAGCACAGGCATTTATCCATTATTTATCTGTTACTCTCCCCATGATGGGCACCCTACTGAGCCCTTTGCATAGTATCTGAGTCTCCTTGGGATCCAGAACAAATTATCACAAAGTGGTGGTTTCAACAACAGAATTTTCTCCTCTCACAATTGAGGAGGCCAGAGGTCCAAGATGAGGGTGTTGGTGGGGCATGCTCCCTCTGAAGGCTCTGGGGAGGATCCTCCCTTGATTCTTCCAGCTTCTGATGGTTCTTGGCGTTCCTTTGCTCGTGGCAGTATAATTCCAGTCACTGCCTCTGTCTTCACACGGTCTTGCCTCTCTGCATCCTGTCCTCTTCTCGTAAGCCTATCTGTCATTGGATTTAGGGTCCACATGAATCCCGTCTGTTTCATCTTGTTAGCTAATTGCTTCTGCGAAGGTCCTTTTTCCAAGTTGAGATTAGTTACATCCTGAGGGTCCCAGTGGACATGAATTAGGGAGGGACAGTGTTCAACCCTCTACACGTGGGGGTTATTACACATCATCATTTTTTCATCAGCAGGAAAGCTCAGATCCGAAAGGAGATACACTACTTGCCCTGGCACTCAGCCGCCCACGGGCAGTGCTAAGTTGTGGACTCAGCTCAGTCTGACACCATTCCTTGCATTGTCTACTAAGTAGCAATCTCCTTCTAGAAGATCAGTCCACAAACTCAAGCAAGAAAGTTATGATGTCAATAGTCACGTTAGCCCCAGACCGTAGGTACTACTGAGGTAAATGGTCAGAGTGGGGCTGTGAATTTGTTTTTCCTTTCAGATGGGATATTCGTTCTAAGAGGATAATGAGCTCATCATTGTTTTGTACATGGAAGCAGTCATGCCAGGCGCTGTAGCTCTGTCCAAGCAGGACAAAACCATCCAACCATCACACAAAAGCGGGGTGCCAGGGATGGCTTTCCTTGGGGATCCCAGTTCTAACTGGCCACCTAACTTGAAGCAGGCCCCTTTGCTGGGCCTCTGTGACACCAGCGCCTAGCCTTCACTGCTGGTGTTTTTCAAATGTCTACTGCCCCCTTGGCCAGTTACAGGGAAGTGTCCTTGCCCGTGTATGTTTGCTGGAGTGTGGGCAGGGTAGTACCGAGAATGTGCTAACCATTGACTCTTCACCCCGAAGTTAATAGTTAACGTCTCCTTGTTTGACTCTGTGGCTTGTTAGCTTCGGTCAGAAAGAAAAATTTTGAAACACCAAATGGAACAGCTGTAACTTCCTTCACTTTTACTTGGTACAGTTTATTTCTGTTAAATTAGTTCAGGAGAGCTTTTCAAAACGATGCTATTTCCAAAAATATAACACACCACTATGCTGTTTACCATATAAATCTCAGAACAGGTGTTATGTGTTCAAAATAGAAGACTTTTCTTTATATGCTTATGGGGTTTTGAAAGGTTAGAGACATCTCTTGCAGCGATATAGAAAAAAATGTTTTTTGAAACTAATTTCAGTCATTCTTTGTAGGTAGCTCAGTGAAGAAAAGGTCCGTGGCTGTGCTGTGTGCTGGGAACACTGTGAGCTTTGGGGTCACACGCACTTTGGTTCATATTCCTGTTCCGTGACCCACTGGTCGTGCAGCACCGGGTGGGTCACGTAACCTCTGAATCTCCTGCTCATCTGTGTGCACCTCAAAATAGTCACTTTGTAAACGGATTGGGACTTTTAAAGGAACCTGTGAAAAAACCTGATACAGAGCAGGAGACCAGCCGATGTAACTCACCCTTCTGCCTCTTTTAGCTTTCTTGTTGCATCAGGAGCCACCATTTCTGTAGGAGTTTGGGACTAACAGATACACTCATGCCTGTGTGCATGCTGAGTCACTTGAGTCATGTCTGACTCTTTGCGACCGTGGACTGTAGCCCGCAAGGCTCCTCTGTCCATGGGAATTTGTAGGCAAGAATACTGAAGTGGGTTGGCATGCCCTCCTCCAGGGGATCTTCCCGACCCAGGGATCAAACCCATGGCTCTTACATCTCCTGCATCGACAGGTGGGTTCTTTACCATTAGCGCCACCTGGGAAGCCCAGCGGATACACATGACTATATATACAATAGGTGAACAACGGGGACATACTGTATGGCACAGGGAACTCTACTCAGTATCTTATAACAACCTCTAATGGAAAAGCATCTGAAAAAGAATATGTATCTGTGTGTGTCACTGAATATATATGTATCATGAATCACTTTGCCTTACACTTGAAGCTAGCACAACATTGTAAATGAACTAAACTTCAATTAAAAAAATTAAAATTGAAGGAAAAGATCCACCATTTTGAAAATGTGGTTAGGACTTTAAAATCTCTAAAATTGAATTCCCTTCTCTTCCAAGTCTACCAGCAAAATGGAAAAGGCCCGTCTATTCCTCTCATTCCTATTTGGCCTCAGGGCAACATTCTGGAGCTAATCCAAGCCACGTGGACTCTTTGTTCCCCACTCAGGAAAGTGTCTGCGTCTGAATCTCTAAATTGAATCCGGTATCTGCCACACCGATGGGTTTTACCTCTTGTGCTCCTGGAATGAAAGGAACACAGTGAAACTGGCCGCAGGCTCGCTGGCTAAACCCCTCGTTTTGTGGTGGAGGTAACGAGCGCCCACAGCCGGCTCTGGTGCCCAGCCCGGATGATGTGTTTACTGTTCGGGGCCACAGGCACATTTCCTGTTGGCCTGGCAGAGCGGTGACAGATGCCCACGGTGGTGCACCAGGATTTGGTCTGCCAGCGGAGCTTGTCGAGAAGGGATTAGCCTGTGGAGGGAAAGCCGTCACGGGGCGAGGCGCTGTGGATAAGGTCGCCGTGCGCAGAGTCCCAAGTGCTGCTGCTGGGGCAGGGGAAGTGACGGGTGAGACCTTGGCCGGCCTCACCAGTCCCAACAGCAGACATGTAGCAAGCCCTCGTGGGCTCTCCCGCATGCCAGCTCCTGGGCCTCCAGCTGGAGGAGTGACGAGAAACTGGAAACAGCACCTCCCGGAAGGTTCTGTTTAGCACAGGACACAGCCTGGTAACCGTCCAGTGCAGCACGGCAGAGCAGAGGCTGCTCTTGTCCACGGAAGCAGAAGCGCATGGTCAAGAGCAGGGCTTCTCTGGATGAACCTAAAGCCTGTTACACAGAGGCAAGTCAGTCAGAAAGAGAAAAGCAAATATCATATATTAATGCACATCTGTGGAATCTAGAAAGATGGTACTGATGATCCTGTTTGCCGGGCAGCAATGGAGACCACAGACATAGAGAACAGACTTACGGACGTGGGGTGGAGATGAAAGAAGGAGAGGGTGAGACAAACGGAGAAAGTAGCGTGGACGCATATGCACTAACATATATCAGATAGACAGCCAGCGGGAATTTGCTGTGTGATTCGGGGACCTCAAACTGGGGCTCTGTGACAACAGAGGGGTGACATGGGGTGGGAAGTGGAGGGAGACTCAAGAGTGAGGGAACATATGCATACCTATGGCTGATCCATGTTGATGTATGGCAGAAACCAACACAATATTGCAATTATCCTTCAATTAAAAATAAATAAATTAAGAAACAAAAAGGGAGCATGGCCTCTGAAGCCTGACAGCCTGGATCCAAATCCTGCCAGGACCACTTCCTAGTCGTGTGACCTTGGACAACTTATCTGACCTCACAGAGCCTCAGTGGCTTGCATCTGTAAGCTGAAGACAATAAGAGTACCTACCTCGTGGGGATGTTAGAGGATTAAAAGAGTATTTTTAGAGTGTTTGGCACATCACGTAAGCACTTTGGTGTTAACTTGGCTATAATCCTCAGGGAATCCATGGTCATTATAGGCTGAGACAGAAACCACTTTTTCCAAGCTGAAAATCAAGGCAGAGCTTTCACTATTTATAAGCATATATTCTCGAAAAGTCCTACAGAATGTGGAAGCGTTAAAGTGTATTTGTATTTGACAGATCACCTTTCACAGATGGAATCCAAGTGTTTAATAATAGCACAGCGTCTGTTTTGCCCTTGATTCTTTCTAGCAAAGACTCTTCCATCTTCGGGAGAGCTAGAAGCACCTGCGGATCTGCAGCATACCTCCCTAGTTATAAGTAAGAATCGTGTAAGAAAGAACTGTGTGTGGTGATTCTTGGGAATAAAACTGGGAGACTCAGTGTTGCAGAGAGAGTCCACATGGGCGGAAACCAGTGCCCTTCCAGGCTGACTTTCTCAGCTTCCAGGTAGCCAGCTTCCTGTCCTAAAGTTCCCCTGCGTCCAACTCTAGACTGTACACTTCTGCTTCAGTCCTGTCCTTCACTTTGCGACCCCATGGACTGTAACCCTCCAGGCTCCTCTGTCCATGGGATTCTCCAGGCAAGAACACTTGAGCGGGTTGCCATGCCCTCCTCCAAGTGATCTTCCTGACCCAGGGATCAAATCTGTGTCTCATTATATCTCCCGCATTGGCAGGCAGGTTCTTTACCACTAGCGCCACCTGGGAAGCCGCACTGTACCCATATCCAGCTCCACACCAGCATGGAGCACGCCCTGAGCACATATGTGTAGAAGTATGTGAGCATGCACGTGTACTTGTGGGTGTGCACACACACACACACGTATGCCAGGGTTATCCTTCCAAACTCTCCTGGCTCTAAGGAAATGACACTGTTTCTGATTAGATTTCAACAGCACCCCCAGTAATACATCCATCGGGGCCCTGAGGTCTAGACCCTATGGTCCAGTGCCTGCCCACACTGACCATGTCAGCATGTCCTCCTTTCCAGCCCAGCACCCTCCTACCCGACCAGGAGACAGAATTCCCCCAGGCTCCACAGGTCACAGCCTGTAGTTTCCCTCTGCCTCCATACTGGAAATCCAATCAGACCAGTTCCAAGCCCTGGGACCTCAGCCAGGGTGGATGGCCAGGCAGCCCTGGGCACCTGGCCAGGTGAGGCCATCACTCTGCCCCTCTGCAGTGCAGCCTTTCCTTAGGCCACGCATGCACCTGTTTTCCTCCAGACTCATTTACAAACAGCACTTTCCCCCTCCAGGGAGGCATCCCATGGTGTGCGGTGACGGAGGTGCGGACCTTGAGTCTGAGACTGTTCTGGTTGTCACACCTCGGGGAGGTCCCATAGCATCTGGGGCCTGATTTTTTTCTTGCACATGTTAAGTGTCCTAGAAAGTTGTGTGGGAGGAAACACTGTAAATTTTTAGAGAAAACAGTCCTTCTTTGCCCTTTCTATTTCTCAACCTCCTCCCTTTCCACCCTTGCCCCTCATAACACCCTCTCTGTGTCGGAAACCATTTTCATGAATTGTCGATTCCTCTGGCCACGTGTTTCTGGTTACTGATCCCTCTGGGATAGATTGACGTGAACAGTTCAAGGAGGAGAGGATGAGGACCGTGAGCTCCTCAAGAGCCGGACTGTGTGCTGACCACCCCCACCCTGACTACCAGTCCCTAGGCCAGTGCCTGGTTGAGTGAACGAACGAGCAAATGAATGAATGGAAAATGGGTTTTCTGCTTAGTATGGCAAAGGCATCCCATGCTAACCAGACCAAAGGCTGTCTGGTCACATGACTGCAGGATCCCACGGAGGTGAGCTCCATCGCAAAGACTGGCAGAGAAGTGTGATGCACAAGTGCCCTGCTTCTGCCCTGCTCATTCTGACCCTCACTGCATTCCCCCCCAGCCAGGACTCTTTCCCTGAGTCCACCGTCTATCATGGAAGCCAGATGCTTCCATCAGAACATGATGGTTATATTCACCCACCTACTCCCCATCACTGAGTCCGAGTAGCCCTGCACACCAGAACTTCTCTCTCTCAGCTGCTGCCACTATTTTAGCCATCATCATCTCTTGCCTTGTTCATTATACAGTTCTAACCTCCCAACCCCCTCCCCACTTGTTCAACCAGAATAATCATTTTATGGAAGCAGGTCATGCCTGCTCCTTGCTGAGAATCCTTCAGTGACTTCCCATTACACTTAGAACTCAAGATAACATTTTGAGGATAAAATAAAAACTCCTTAGTACAATGTCTAAGTTAGAGTAATGCTTAAGTGCCATAATAAATGGAACAAAAGATTATGTAACAGTTGAAACACAAGAGAAATGTACTTCACAGCACCAGAACAGTCCATGAGAATGGCCCTAGTCAGCCAGCAGCTATCCCCCCCAGGGTTTAGGGACCAGAGTTTCTTCTGTTTTGCCGTCCAGCATCTTCCTGTCATAGACATCTACTTCTAGCTGGAAGGATGGAAAGGAGGGCATATGGAGAAGGTGGGCCTGCTTCTTCAAAGGCTCGGCTTAGAGTTAACATGCGTCATTCTGATTTATAGTCACGTTGTTCTTGTTTAGTCGATAAGTTGTGTCCTACTCTGAGTCGCCATAGACTGTAGCCCTCCAGGCTCCTCTGTCCGTGGGGATTCTCCAGGCAAGAATATGGGAGTGGGGTGCCATGCCCTCCTCCAGGGGGTCTTCCCAGCCCAGATCAAACTTATGTCTCCTGCTTTGCAGGCAGATTCTTTACCACTGAGCCACCAGGGAAGCCCTTATAGTTACATGGCCACATCTAAATACAAGGGACTTGGGAATCCAGTGGTGTCTGGACTGGACAGACTTTTCCTAGGAACAAGTCTGTGCTCTGGAAGCATGATCTTCGGTGGGAGCTGGCCATCTCTCAATGTGGGGCACACAGGGCCACGAATCCTCTGGTCTGCCTTTCCGGCTGCATTTGAGGCCACCAGCATACCTTGCACAATCAGTGGCTGCTCTTCTCCTTGTCACAGGACCCCCCTCTCTAGGTCCCTCAAAGCTCTCCCGCCATGACGCCCTCTTTACAGTTTCTTGAGCACACCATCCATCTTCCTGCCTTAGGGTCTTCATACATCTTGATCTACTGCAGAGTTTTCTTCTTCCTTCTACACCCACCCTTCTGATTTTGCTGAACAAACTCTTAACAATTCCTTTAGTTTCAATGTAAATGTATCGTCTTCAGAGAGGCGTTTTCTGACCTCCTCCACATACAAACTTATATCTGTCTAAAATAGTGTTTCGTGGGCCATATTCTTTCTCTTTCTAAAGCACATGTAGCTAAGCCTTTCTTCGTGTGGAGCTTCATTAATGCTCATTTTCTCCTGTGGGACTCCCTCAGAGTAAGAACCTGTTAGATTTGTTCATCACTTAGGTTATGCTTGGGTTATGTACCCAAGACCCAAGTCACTGCCATAACTGTTGGTTGAATGAATGGATGTATGAATGAGTGATTATATTGCCTTGTTTTCGGAAACATGAAATTAAATTAATTAAGTTCGGAAGACAGGGTAGAGACTTTCCTGAGGGGCCAGTAGCTAAGATTCAGCACTTCCAATGCAGGGGGCCCAGATTTGATCCCTTGTCAGGGAACTAGATCCCACATGCTGCAACTAAGCCCTGGAGCAGCAGAATACATAATACATATTATTAATAAAAAAGAAGGCAGAGTAATCATGTATTTGTTTAGCATTGATCATATGCCATCCCTTAGCTAATCTGAAATCCTTACTCACGTTATCTAATTTCATCCTCAGACCAACTTTTAAAGATGAGTGTCTTTAACTAATTTCTCTATGAAGAATCTGAAGCTCATAGTTCCTAAGCATTTTCCTGCACTTCCAATAGCCAACATGTGGCAAAGGCTGAGTTCCTGCCCACACTACCAGGTCTTAAAGCAGAAGGCTCTCTAGGGTTTTACAGAGAGTGCCTGGAAGAAAAATTTGACCAGTAGGAAGTTCAGATCAAGCACACTGCTTTAGGGCCTGGGCTCTTAGCCCACTTCCTGACCTCTCAGCTCTATTTTCTTTCTCTCTGTGTAGACAGGTGCTGTAATGTGAGTTTCTTTTTTCTCTTCGTATTTAAATATGTTCTAGTCAAATTTAAGTATTTCTATATTCCCACCCCCTCACCCACAAAAACTCTCCCATCCATGTCTTTCATATTCCAGGAAGTACACATTCTAACAGGACCTTTTTCTGTGAAGTGTGACCATTCAGAAAAGCAACTAATAAACAAGTATAGGCTTAGCCACTGAGGCCTGAGGGCTAGGAGGCCAAACAAATCCAATTCTCTATCAAGATTTCCCTGGATCCCCAGGGTTAGTGAAGAAAAGAGGCACTGACTCAGGGGCAGAAAAATACTACCAAACCGCAAAGAGAGAAGTACCTGTGGCGTACAAGCAGTATTTTAGTCTGAGTCTTTACCAGGTGGCTCAGCAATGGAGAACCCACCTGCCAATGGAGGAGACTCGGGTTCGATCCCTGGGTGGGGAAGATCCCCTGGAGGAGGGCACGGCAACCCACTCCAGTATTCTTGCCTGGAGAATCCCAGGGACAGAGGAGCCTGGCAGGCGGACACAACTGAATGACTAAGCCCTCACGCTTCCTGTTGGCAACATGTGCTCCAGGTTCTGCAACCTTGAGTTGGTAGAGATAGCTGCAGAGATTTAGTCTTCTCATCCTTTGTTCTTTTTTTCCCATTATTTTCTCCTCCATGGCATTTATTCATGCTCTATTTATGGGACAGGTTGCATTTCCCCCCTTGTGTTGTTCTTAGCAGACACTGGCAATCTGCAACGCAAAGGGTTAGGGACTTATACCTGCAGTTTCTGGCAATTGCATTCTGGGAGCTGATGCTCTTGTTTTTAGAAATGTTCACATAGACAATCTTTGCTGTTGGCTATCTCCCAGCATCACTTTCCTCCTTTTTTCTTTTAGTCCATTAAGAAGCTAAAATCAGTGGCTTGCAATGAAATGCCAGCCTCAAGAAGCAAGGTATATTCCCTTAGAAAAGACAGCTGAAAATCAGGGACCCTATTGCAGGCTTCTGCTGGGAACTAGCAATGCTCCTTCGATTGCATTCTACAGATATTGCCTGAACATGTAGGCATGGAGACACAGGGGCATAATACCACTCAAGAAGTCACACTTCTATGACTTTACCCCATATGCCAACCGTGGTAGGATGTGGTAGATCTCAGAATTCAATCGTTAGTCCATTAACAGGTATTGAGTCCCCTGTGGTGTGCCTAAAACTTCTCTAGGTGCTAGAATTTGACACTCAGTTTTACCTGAATCACACTAAATGGTCTAGATATCGTCCTTCTTTTAAGACTCTCTGTTCCATGTCCTGGCTGTTGTAAATAGCGCTGCAGTGAACCTTGGGGTATGTGTGTTTTTTAGAACCGTGGCTGATTTGGGTTGTCGTATGGCAGAAAGTGACACAACTTTGTAAAGCAGTTACCCTACAATTTAAAAATCAGCTAAAAATAATCTCTAGCCCATACAGAAGAAAGGTGTATAGGACTCATGAGCTTGGCACTGGTACCCAATCCCACTTGTGGTTACAGTGGGGCAGAATACTTTCGATTGCCACTATTCAGAAATCTGTATGCATAGGCCATACGTCAAATGTCCAATCAACCTCTTAGATCCAAGTTCCCCTAATTTCCTCTCCCATAACCTGCCCAATGAGGAGTTTTGAAAGGATGAAGTAACAAAGACACAGGTGTACCCAGATCACAGCTGGGCAAAGAGCCTACAACAGGCCCTGAGAGTTTTCAAACTGATTGTTTGTTTGTTTGTTTTTTTTACTGTGAAATATAGTTTACTGAACTACTAGATTAAAAGGCAGAGGAACCAGAGGTCAAATTGCCAACATTTGTTGGATCATAGAGAAAGCAAGGGAATTCCAGAGAAACATCTATTTCAGCTTCATTGACTATGAGAAAGCCTATGACTGTATGGATCACAAGAAACTGGAAAATTCTTAAATAGATGGGAATAAGATCACCTTACCTGTCTCCTGAGAAACCTATATGCAGGTCAAGAAGCAACAATTAGAATTTTACATGGAACAGTGGACTGGTTCCAAATTGGGAAAGGAGTATGACAAGGCTGTATGTTGTCATCCTGCTTATTTAACTTCTGTACAGAGTACATCATGCAAAATCCAGGCTGGATGAGTCACAAGCTGGAACCAAGATTGCCAGGAGAAATATCAACAACCTCAGATACATAGATGATACCACTCTAATGGCAGAAAGTGAAGAGGAACTAAAGAGCCTCTTGAGGGTGAAAGAAGAGAGTGAAAAAGCTGACTTAAAACCCAACATTCAAAAAACTAAGATCATGGCATCTGGACCCATCACTTCATGGCAAATAGATGGGGGAAAATGGAAACAGTGACAGATTTTTTTTTTCTTGGGCTCCAAAATCACTGTGGATGGTGCCTGCAGCCATGAAATTAAAAGACACTTGCTCCTTGGAAAGAAAGCCATGACAAACCTAGACAGCATATTAAAAAGCAGAGACATCACTTTGCTGACAAAAGTTTGTATCATCAAAGCTATGGTTTTTCCAATAGTCATGTACAGATGTGAGATTTGGACCATAAAGAAGGCTGAGCGCTGGAGAAGTGATGCTTTCTAATTGGAGTGCTGGAGAAGACTCTTGAGAGCCCCTTGGACTGCAAGGAGATCAAACCAATCAATCCTAAAGGAAATCAACCCTGACTAGTCATTGGAAGGACTGATGCTGAAGCTCCAGTACTTTGGCCACCTGATGTGAAGAGTCAACTCATTGGAAAAGACCCTGGTGCTGGGAAAGATTGAAGGCAAAAGAAGGGGGCAGCAGAGAATGATCACCATCATTAATGGACATCACCACCTTAATGGACATGGATTTGCGCAAACTCCAAGAGATGGTGAAGGACAAGGGATCCTGGTGTGTTGCAGTCCATGGGGTTGCAAAGAGTCAGACATGACTTAGCAACGGAGTGATGACAACTGCAAGATTAAACAGAATCTAGAAAAGAAAAGGAGGGCACACACAAAGGAGAAGAGTGTAAGGAAGGATGAATTTTGAGGATGTGCACAGGATTAGGAAGCCAGCAAGGGCTGGTTGAGGCTAGCACCCATGCGGGCCTTTGCATCCCTAGTCCTGAGGTGGGACAGGGAAGGGCGAAGACCTGCATGAGAGCCTTTGGAAGAGGAGCGCAGTCCTTGAATGTACCCTCCTTCATCCTCCAGTGCCTCCCACACAACACTGAACAGAAGATGCGGTGATGGAAATCCTGCGCTCAGGCTTGGGCTGCTGGCAAAGGCAGCGAGACACACTCGCTGATAAACAGTGCCATCACGGAAGACACTCGCCTTGCTGGAGTTCTTGCAGCATGCCAGGCTCTGTGCGAGGCACCAGAAAATGCATTCCCTCATTTTATTCTCTGATCCAGTGATTGAGTCCCATGGGGTTCTCCTCACAGCTCATGGGTAAGAATCAACTCTTATAAGTCTTGGAGCTCCAGAACGAAGTGCTATGTCCATGGTTGTACTTGTGTGTGCTAAGTCACTTCAGTTGTGTCTGATTCTTTGCAATTCCATAGACTGCAGCCCACCTGGTTCCTCTGTCTATGGGATTCTCCAGGCAAGAATACTGGAGTGGGTTGCCATGCCCTCCTCCATGCGATCCTCCCCACCCAGGGATCGAACCCACCGTCGCCTGCGGCTCCTGCATTGCAGGTGAATTCTTAACACTGAGCCACCAGGGAGGCCCCATGTCCATGGGAGGTGGGAGTACGTATTCTTGTGCTGCTGTTTGAAAGATAAATGTGCCTCTGAACAGAATACGAGATGTGGGGGCATGGTATTAACCAAATGGCTGTCCTCATGTCACTGACACAGCCCCTGGCCTGGAGTCCTGAATTCTAGGCTCCAGTTCTGCCCCTAACAAATTAGACAACTTTCAGCCAATTATTTCCCTGACTCTGTGCCTTTATGAGATGCCCCTCATCTCCTTGCCCATCTACAGGAACTCAACAATTCCATTCCCAGCAGTTCAGTTCTGTGAACACAGAGTGAGTGGAAATGAATTAGTGTCACCTCCCAGCGTAGAGTTTCCAAAATTATCACACTGTCACAAGAACAAAATTAGTTAACGCCCAGGTGAGCCATTAAATTAACACCCCCTGAACTTACACTCTTCACTTGATTCATGAGACAGTTTACAATTTTGAACACCATTCTTGGGGAGGGAAACTAAAGCAGGGCTTGTCTGGAACTTTCTAGATTGCTTTCTGGGGTCACCTGGCTAGTGCACATACTCTGATGTCTCTCACACATTGCTCCGTTCACTGACCCTGTTGTCAGGCTTAGTAACTCGTGGTGAAAGTGAAGGTGACTTTCTGTAACTGGAATTCCACGCCCACTTGGTATGAGAATTTGGTGACCCAGTTAGAATGAGGTTGCCCCTTGCACTGCGTCTTTGAAGCAGTGAAAGACTGGAACTCAGATTCAGGGAGAGACAGCTCACACACTCCAGGGGACTGCCAGCCTCGCGGTTCTCAAAACTCGTGTTAAGTGACCAAAATCATCTTCCTTCACCCAAAGGCTTGTTCTGATGGGCAGTGTGTACAGCAGGTAACAGGCTGCCCAGGAGGTGGCTCAGGAGCTGAACTAGGTGTCCAGAGCACCGCTCCTGACCTTCTCTTGATCTAGCACATGGGGTGGGAGGGTCACCCCTGGTTTAAAAACCTGTATGTGTTCAAACATCATATGGTATCACTTACATGTGGACTCTAAAGAAATGGTACTTATTTACAAAACAGAAATAGATTCACAGACATAGAAGACAAATGATAGTTTCCAAAGGGGATGGTTAGGGGTGTTGGGGGAGTAGAAGAGAGAAATTAAGAGCTGAGTATTAACGCCCCCCCCCCAAAAAAAAAAAAAC
>NW_011494615.1:1381195-1463103 GCF_000754665.1 Bison bison bison | reverse complement strand
AAAAAAAAAAATAGAAAACCAAAGGCTATTTCCTATTGTGCTTCAGTGGGAGCCTAACATCCTGTCTCTTAGCCGAACTGGCTCAGCCCTGCCTTCCACTGTCTTGCTGTGAGCTGAACATCTGACCTTGGCCCTGCCAGCCCTCCCCTGCCCTGCTCAGTGTCACAAGAACCCACCGTGCAATCGATGGGTACATAGGATTTGTCCCCTCTTTGCTCTGCCTTGAGGCATGTCTCTGCATCAACTACATCTTCTCCATGGGCTCCACTCACATCTTTGCTCTGGCCACACCTCCCCACCCCTTGTTCCTCCAGCCCCTGGGGTGAGACCGGCTTCCCTCTGTCCGTGGTCCATGGATGGCCTCAGTGTCTGCCTCGTGACCTCTCAGCTTTTCCCTTCGCTCTAGTCGCTGCACTAAACTCCTGGCACAGGACCTGTCTTCCTGGCTGGACCCTTCTGATACACTGGCCTTCTTTTTATTTCTTGAATGGCCATGCTCCTTGCTCCTTCTGTTGTCCCCTGCAAAGATCCAAATTCACTCCACGTTTCATCAAGACCATCCCTCCTTTCTCAAGCCTGGCCAGCCCAGAGCTGCCTCTGCTTCAGATTCCTGGAGAGGGCTTTCTTTCCCAAGCAGGCAAGGCCCTGGGGCTTGAGCCCAAGGTTACAGGGAGCCAGCTGACATCTACCTTCCTGAATTCTGAAAAAGCCCAGAGACACCAGCACTCGCGTGAAAGGTCACTGCTCATTTTAATCAGTGCGCGTTGATCTGCATGGCTAGGCTGTGGCCTTAGGTCAGGATTTCCTGTGCGGCAGCTTTTCTCTCCTCTTGGATAACAGTGATATTTGCTGCAAGCATCTAATAGAGCCTGAAATTACCCCGGCAAGTTGTTTACCCTTCTCCAGAGCGGCACTAGGCTCCGTGTGCTGTTTATCCAGTGCTGTCATTGTGTTTTTATTAAGTTAGCCCTTGCACTTCCAGAGTGTGCTATAGGCTCTGTAAATATTTTATTAGCCTTCGTAATTAGTTGTTACATTTCACACTCCTGCTGGGAAGTGGGTCAGTGTGACAGTCACCGTTTCACGGCAGAGGTGGAGGGGAGCCACCCAGAGACGGGAAAGAGGACTTGAATCTGGGGGCCGAGGGGAAAGCTCTTTCTGCCAGTTAAAGGCAGGAACTTTGTTGGATGGAGATGATGGGGATCTGATGGTCCAAACCGTGAACAGTGAGAATAACTCTCCATCACCTGTGAAACGGGGGGTGCTGCCTCGACAGGACTATGTTGGAAACTGAGAAAATACAGCCAAGACACATGGTACACAGACGCATAGGCATACAGCAGGCACTGACAGCCCCAGTTCCCTCTGCCCCATCCCCCACTCTCTGCCCCCCTCATTACTAACCCGAGGAAGCTTGATTTAATCTCCCTTGGAGTGGACTGTGGAAAGGGAATGCCAAAATAGCCTGCTTCTGTGATGTGTGTGTTCTGAAAACGAGACATGAAAAATCCCTTGTTTTTTTTTCAGTATTTATGTATTTATTTATTTGGCTGCTCCAGGTCTTAGTTGGGGCATGCAGGGTCTTTAGTCGAGGCATACAAACACTTAGTTGCAGCATGTGAGGTCTAGTCCCCTAACCAGGAATTGAACCCGGGCCCCCTGCTTTGGGAACACAGAGTCTTAGCCACCGGACGACCAGGGAAGTCCTAGAAAAGTCTCTTATTGAAGAGGATTGATATTTTCTTCATGGTCAAGTAAATGCTAGGTTTTAAACATATGATTAAAAAAAATCATATAGAGCTATTAAATTGTTGGTTGTGATATTTAAATCCTTTTTACATTGCTTATTTCTAGGTCTTTGATATACCAAATAATGACAGAGATGTAATGAAATTTACTCTCATTGTGATTTTGTTAAGTTCTCCCTATATTTCTAGGCATTTTTGTTCTATGTATTTTCAACTTTCTTCTTAAATACTTCATTTTTATGAACTAACAAACAGAAGTTTCCTAAGAATGTAAATAATTTTACATTTTTCAATAATTTTATGTTTATTATTATGTGTAATATGAAATATTATATTCATAATTATGCTGAATCTAATGTTATCTTAAATGTTCTAATTTAACCTAAAATCACAAATTTGAAAGAAATATTTAATGCACATTTTATTTTATCTTTATTGTTGAGTTCCAATAAAACTTTATTTATAAAAACAAGTAGTGGACCAGATAGATAGACAGACAGATAAATAGAGATAGAGATACATACATGGATATATATATAAACAGAAAATGTTAATCCACATTTTAAATTTGAATTCAAGGTTTTCAATTATAATTAGCCAAATTCTTATACATACCTAAAATACCAAATATAATTCCAAGTAAAATATAATTCCAGTAAAATACCAAAAATGATTCCCTGTTAACAACAACAAAAAAATCAGTAGAATGATTTTTATTTCTTATACCTTTGTATCCTTAATTCTAAATCTTACTGTGGTTTAAAGATGCCTACCTGTTAAAGAAGTTAAATTCTGCTCCAGGTAATTTCTTATTAGAGATTTCTTACTAGAGATTTTTTGCTAGGACATGATACCCAGAGCCACAAAACCCAGAGCAATCCCTCTCCACCTGTCATATTGAATCCCTCTTTACTGGTTTGAACCATGTGCGATTGGCAAGGTGTCAAAGATGTTTGGATATTAGTTCAACTTAATGAAAACATTTATATCGTGGGCTTCAAAACACAAGCAGCATCGTTATAGCTCTTATCACCTAATTCTCCAGGTCACACTCTTCTTCCATATATCTAAAATGACGTTTGAGTGATCTCGAGCCATCTTTAGAAAGTCACTTTTTAGGAGGTCATTGGACTTTCCTTATCCCCTGACCAAGGGTCAAACAATACCTTCTAACTTCAGTGTATGCACAATTTCTGTATTCTTTATTGGTACGGTAAATGAATCAATAATAACCAATATGATAGCAGAGTGAGTAATGGGATTCAATAGACAATGTATTCTGTCCTGGTCACTTTCACATCAGGTTTTTAGTCCAGAGATATCTATCCTCTCCAGAGGTTATTGCTTCAGTCTTCCCTGGCTGCTGTCCACGCTTGGCTGTCAGCCTCCTGGGGAGGGTTGGGAGAGGAACATCGTGGAGTGCTTCCCCTGCTCAGCACACACACGTTCCCTGAATTCCATACCATCCCTGACGGTGTCTTGTGTCCTCGGCATTCTGCGTCCTTCTCAGTCAACCTACACAGGAGGAGACAGATTCCCTCTGGGGGGGGAGGTTCCCTGGCACTGGCCTGCAGAAAAGTATAGCGAAGGCACAGCCATCTTTAACTGGCTCCCTGGCCCCCTCTAGGGCCGCCCTTTGCTGACCTTGGTGCTCTGAAGAAACAAAAATGTATTTTAGCATGTGGGAGCTTCTCTGTGGCATGTGGAGTCTTTAGTTGCAGCATGTGGGCTCTAGTTCCCCAATCAGGAATCGAACCCAGGCCGCTTGCATTGGGGCCGCGGAGTCTTAGCCAGTGGAACACCAGGGAGGTCCCTGTCTTTTGAGTCCAGGTTCTGTAGAATGAATTGGCTCCACCATGCTTCGCCCACATTTTGGTTTCCAAGCCTCTATTGCAGACTTTTCATCGGTTGCTGTTTCCTCCCCTGTTCCTTTGACCTTGTGGGTTTTTTTCCTCTTCTTTGTAACTCTCTCTTCAGATCATTGATCTCATTTCCCTTCTCTTTTTAAAAATTAATCTTTATTGGAGCATAGTTGATTTACAATGTTATGTTAGTTTCAGGTGTACAGCAAAGTGCATCAGTGATACACAAACATGTATCCACCCTTTTTTAGGTTCTTTTCCATATAGGTCATTACAGAGTATTGAGTAGAATTCCCTGTCCTAGACAGTAGGTCCTTATTAGTTATCTATTTTATATATACTGGTGTGTATATGTCAGTCCAATCTCCCAGGTTATCCCCCTGCTTCTCCCTTAGTAACCGTAAGTTTGTTTTCTACATCTGTGACTTTATTTCTGTTTTGTGAATAGGTTCATTTGTACCATTTTTTAAGATTCCACTCATTTGACTTTCTTTAATGGTTTACTTCTTCCACCATGAATTCTTGTTTTTTTAATATAAATTTATTTATTTTAATTGGAGGCTAATTACTTTACAATATTGTATTGGTTTTGCCATACATCAACATGAATCTGCCACAGGTGTACATGTGTTCCCCATCCTGAACCCCCCTCCCACCTCCCTCCCCGTACCATCCCTCTGGGTCATCCCAGTGCACCAGCCCCGAGCATCCTGTATCCTGCATTGAACCTGGACTGGCGATTCGTTTCACATATGATATTATACATGTTTCAATGCCATTCTCCCAAATCTTCCCGCCCTTGCCCTCTCCCATAGAGTCCAACAGACTGTTCTATACATCTGTGTCTCTTTTGCTGTCTCGCATACAGGGTTATCGTTACCATCTTTCTAAATTCCATGTATATGCGTTAGTATACTGTATTGGTGTTTTTCTTTCTGGCTTACTTCACTCTGTATAATCATGAATTCTTCTTAGATAGGATACTGAAAGAGCTTCCCACACCACATGGTAGATGATTGAAAAGAGACTCATACTAACATGCAACTTGTCAACTTATCTGAGTTACCTGCATGACAGCAAACATCCAGCCAGAGCCTCAGCTGAGAATCCAGGCTGGTGAGCCCCCTGCAGTGCTCGACAGCTGTTGTACACTGAAGTCGCAGCTCCAGACACCATACCTGTGTCACACCTCTGTACGTCTGAAACTGCAGCTGCCTCGGCTCACACCTCCTCGCCACCCCTCTTCTAATCTTCTCCTTAAAGGCCTGGCTCAGACTATACCTTCAGCGAGCCCCCTCTCTCTTCCCCTGATTGGGATCAGCCTCTTGCCGGTCCCCCTCCCCTCGCTGCATGCCACGCTGTGATTAGTGTTGGACTGGGAGTGTCTCCTCTGGGCAGGTAGCACCGCCCGGCCGAAACGCACACCCGCTGGCTGGTCCCTGACAAAGCCGGGCTTGCTTCATAGGTTGGCCTTTATCTCCCTTTGTTTCCTGAGCAGGTTTCTAGTATGGGGCTTGGCCCTGTTCTCCAGAGCATAAGGGACACAAGGGATATTCAGTCATCTGTCAGTGAAAACTGCTCAGGAATGCCGCCCCACCCTGCGGGGCACTCCAGCACCCCACAGAGCCAGGGGCCCCCAGGTCTCAGACCTTGGGGGTCTGGAGACCCACAGACTCATCTTATTGGCCTTTAAAAACCAGACTGACTGGGTCTCCTCTACCAGCTCGGTGAGTCCACACTGCAGAGCTCACCTCCTGCCCACCGTCCCTCTGAGATCATGAGAAAGGCAAGGGCTGAGGTGACGCAGCAGAAAGAGAAGGGCCACACCTTTGACTAATAATAAACTCAGTTAGATAATCAATTCCAAAAAAATTATATAAACACTGCCCTGCCCCACCTTGGCCTCTCCCATGAATATTGCAATAGAGCTTTACAAAGTATCTAAGAAATGTCCCCAGTCCCTGGAAAAATCTCTTAAGTATATAATCTCATTTGATGCCAGGAGGACCGGTTCTGGAAAACTTTTAGGACCTGTCTCTCTTGGGGAGGGACTCTCGCAGAAGAACTCTGTGGAGTCTCATGACTTTGGGGTTGCCTGAGATTGTGCTTCATGATTTGGATCCAGTAACCAATCCCCGAGGCAGGTATTACCATCCCCACTTAACAAACAAAGAACCGGAGACTCAGAGAGGGCAGGTGTCGCCTCCCAGGGACTGAGGGTTGACGCTCAGAACCTGGGGCTCCATATTCTGGGCTCTTTTCTACCATCCCGGGCTGCTTCCCTGACGAGTGAAAAGAAGAGGAGAGGAGAAGCCAGAGACTCTAGTTCTGCCCTCCCTACCCTTCTCTGTGGTGGTTCTGAATTTCCAAAACACACGGATTGCGACACACACCCCTCGGGCGCTTCACCACTTCACTGGGTTCTCCTGTGCAGACCATTGGATTAGAGGCGCTGTTAGACCTTGGACAGTCCTACCCGGGGAAGACAATTGAAGGCTACTGCCCACTGTGTGACATGGCTCCACCGAACTTGTCTCAGTCCTCAGCTTCAAAAATTAAAATCTTCTAATCTGAGACTTAGCTTTTGACCTCTAACAAGGAGAGTAAATAAGCAAACCCAGACAAAACAAGCACTGCAGAGAGTCACGGAAGCCCAGTCTAGCATTTCAGCAATTAGGGGTACTTGTCCATAAAGCACTTAAAAATCCATTTAGACCATCCAAGTCGGTTCAAGCTCTTTAATCTTGGATAAAGTAAACAAGACTGTTTTTAAGTTGGTTGGGTTTTTTTTTTTTTTTTTTCCTATTTTAAAGCAAGCATATTGGGAGAGAAAAAATCAGACATTCAAGGCCAGACCTTTGGACCCCAGTAATGTATAACAGCTGCAGAGGCTGGTCAGACCTTTTGGTGATATTTTCAGGCTGCCAATGCCAGCTCACCCTTTCGTAGACTGAAAAACAACACATCTCCTTGAAGTACACATCTCTTTTCATTTGTGGCTTGGAAATCCCTTAAGGGCAGGGCCCAGACATTATTCTGCACCCCACAAAGTGCACCTCAGCCCCTGGGGTCTTCCCAGGCCGACCGCTGGAAGGAGCGGAGGCTGTGCCGTCGTTGTTCATTGCTGGCCGTGGCTGGATCTCACCACAGCCTGTCGGCAGCCCACTCTGCAGCTGGACCAGCCCCCTTCCAATTTTGAACCGCTTCAAGCGACTCTGGGCCCCTTGTTTTGCATTCTTTGCTTCTCCTCCTGGAGCACCCTGCCAGCCTCCTGCCCCCAGCCTGCCTCACTCAGCTGAAGGGACACCACAGAGGAGCTTGTCCTGATCTCCTTGGGACTTCTCGGCTTGGTTTTCCGGCCCCCGGTCTCTTGGCAGGGAGTTCAGCGCTGATTTGTTCCATGTCTGTTTCCCCCGCAAGCTCCATGAAGGCAGGGACAGCTTGTGCTTTGCCGCTGTAACCCCCGTGCCCAGCACAGGGCCCGCTGGCGTGGGGCTGAAGGGAGGAGAATATCTTAGATATCAAGAGCACCATCCGGGCATGTGTGCTCAGTCCTATCTGACTCTTTGCGACCCCGTGGACTGTAGCCCGCTAGACTTCTCCATCCATGGGATTCTCCAGGCAAAAATACTGGAGGGGGTTGTCATTTCCTCCTCCAGGGGGATTTTCCCGACCCAGAGATTGAACCCATGTCTCCTGCATTGCAGGCAGGTCCTTTTCCGCTGAGACATCAGGGAAGCCCGTTAAGAGCACTAGCTCCACGAATCTCAACCTCTTCTCCTTTCCAGTCAAAGGTCTTCAATCATAGAGTACCCTTTAACCAACGTGGCTCGACCAACTGATTAGTCAGCCAAGGCCGCAGATCTCCCAGATGAGAGGGTGTGGCTCCCTAGGGCCGAGGGAGAAACGTGGTGCGCTAGTGCCCGGAACAAGCTGTACCTATGAGACAGTTCCCCAGAGCAGGAGGTGGGATGTGGCCAGAGGGTAGAAAGCCACGCCCGTGGCCACCTGGAGAAGTTGTTGGCAGTCACAGCGACGGAGCGGACCTGCACTCACACCTTCACTCCTCTGGATTCTTGTTGGACTGTAAACACACCCAAGGAACATCCCGCCCAGAGGATGAGACTCTGTCGACTGGCTTTCATGCTCTGTGGGCTGGTGGTGGCTCCTGGGCTGTTTCCTCTTCTCACTTCCAGGCTGTGCTTGTGTGAGGCTCCCTGCTTCAGAGGTAGCTAGCTCTGTGGCGGGGAAGCAGGAAGATTCGTCTCTAGTTTGAGGTGGACATCGCCACTCGAGTTTCCATCAGAGCTGTGGCTGGAAATGTAGGTGGGCCGAGAGGATGTGTCATGGGGTACCACGGGCTTCAACTACCACCGTGTTGCTCTGCGTCTGCCATTCCCCTGCAGGCTCGCTGCAGAAGATTGATTAATGGGTCTAGCCCAAAGGACACTGGCTTGGAAGGTACTGCCTTTCTTGGGGCTCCTTGAGAAAAGGACCACCCTCTTCCATCTCCCTTCTGGCCTCGGTCTTTGTCATATCCCCCCTCCTGCAGAGCGCTCCCATGTGATGGAGGTGAGTGGTCAAGCTCGCCTGGCCCCGGGCATAGAAGAGAGCTGCTGTGTAAGAGAGCATTTCCGGCGACCATCCTAGGATAGCTCCACTGCTCCCCTGTCCAGGCTGGGCCACACCCGACCCTGGGTTAGGACACTCGCAGGCTGAGCTCAGTGCCCCTGTGCTGCCCCGACTGGCGAACTTGTCCCGTGTGTCTCCGCGTCATCACCATGTGTCTCGTTTCCGCACCTAAGACCTAGTGTCATGCTCAGGACACAGGGGTTCTTTGCAAACCCTTGTGGAGGCAAAGGAGAGACAGCGGGTGGGGAGGAGGAGGGAAGTCCGTTGCTAGGAGACGAAATGAAATGATTCACTTGTGTCCCAGTTGCCAGAGTTAAGTCATCTGACCCATGCGGGGAATTCCCAGAACTAACCATTTAAAGCAATACTTGGCTGAAATCTATTGCAAAATACAGTCCTGACTTAGGCACTTGATTTTGCCTCTATTATTTTTTTGAGAAAGAGATACTCCAAGAGCCAGTGACTCAGACCTCCAGGTGACTTGGCTGTGGTTTCTTATGAGTCAGACTTACCCGACAGTAGAGGACAGAGGTGAACAGGAAACAGGCCGAGAAAAGCCAGAGAAGCAGAGTCAAGACAGACGTCGAGGAGGCTTCCCACAGCTCTCCTGGGCTGGAGGGCACACAGGGAACCCCTAGACACTCACGGACAAGGAGGTGTGGCTGAGACCCCTTCAGCTGGAAGGTTCCCCTCAGGTAGCTGCCCAGGAGGACGGGTTATAAAGGTCCTGGGGTTATGGCCACTTGCGGTGGGCTGCTTCCCATTTATTTGTCCAGGTAAAGAGAAAAAACAAGACATGAGCCCTGATAGCTTCATAATCTCTGGATTCTCCCTCCTACTCACGTGCCCTGCGTCCTTTCTCATGGCAATCCTGATATTTGCCGAATATGAACCGGTTGACATCACTGTGTGAATGGAGAGAAAGAAAAAGTCGGCCCAAGTGCAAGGGCTCAAAGACAGAGGCAACTTTGAACAGAAGAAGCTGCCATAAGCCTGGTCCCCTGCTCACTGGGCCCCTGCAGCCGTCTGGGCTCGGGTGACCTGTGGCCCTCAGATGTATACTGTCTAAAGCAAGTGGGAGAGCAGAAACATTAAGGGACTCTGGATGACACAGATTGCTGAATGCTGTGCACAGGAAGTAACACATCACCTTTGTGATTCTGTACAAAGCGTACAAAGCAATTTCCCCACATACCTCATAATCTAACAAGCCTGCAGTTGTTATTACTGTTTAAGACGCAGAAACTGAGACACAGAGAGGTTAAGTGACATGCCCTCATTCACACAGCTGTCACCAGGTGGATCCTGGCATTGAACTCAGGTTGTCTGGGTCCATCACAAGAACTGTTCTCTGGACCATACAGCAGATTCCCACCAGCTACTCTATGGACTGTAGCCCACCAGGCTCCCTCTGTCCATAGGATTTCCCAGGCAAGAATACTGGAGTGGGTTGCCATGCCCGCCTCCAGGGGATCTTCCTGACCCAGGGATCAAACCCTCATCTCTTACATCTCCTATATTGGCAGGTGGATTCTTTACCACTAGCGTCACCTGGGATGCCCTTTACCTGCGATAGCCTCCCTTGCCTCACCTCTGCCTCCTGAGCCATGGTATTTATACCTGAATCCCAGCACATCCATGACGATAGCAGGTAATATGAAACATGGAGAAACACCCCTTGCAGCCACTAAGAGAGCCTGGTTCTGATAATTCTGTTAACATCTAGAGCAAAGAGAGTGAACATTTTAGGTGAATATATAAAAGACTCTAGAAAGAACTTTGGAGTGTATAAGTATTTCTTAAATTTCATGGAGCACATAGTGCTAAAATTGGGAGAAGACAGCTTAACAAGGGAGATGGGGGCTCTCTCCAAGCTAGGAAGAGACCAGGACCAAAGATGCAAGGATCCAGGAACGAGGAAGCCCGAAGACATCTTAACAAAAAGCTCCATGTGCTGCACTGGGTACCCGGCGCCTGGCCTCCCAGTCCTGGAGAGTGTGGGTACCATGGGACATTGAAGGAGGACAGAGTGCTCAGGACCTGGTGCCCCAGGTGGGGCCTCTCCTGCTCACACAGGATTGTTCAGAGAAGAGGAGGCCCCATGTGCTCCAAGGCCACTGCAGAGGCAGTGTGAAGGTGTGCTGGGGTCAGCAGGGCTCTCCCAAGATGCTGGGCCGGTCAGCACAGGGAAGAGCATAAGTCTGAGGTGTCTGTTAGAGCCTGGGACACTGAGCAGGACCCTGGCTCCACACAGGCGAGTGCCAACGACTCTCGAATGTCTTATTTTCAGCCCAGACCTCACTTCCTAGTTTAGACTTACTAGGTGACATCATGCACTTAGATATGTCATAGAAATCTCAAACTTAATTGATTTAGAATGGAACTCGTAACCCATTTGTCTCAAATTGCTGACTCAGACCAGACTCGGAACGTTATCCCTGGGTTTCTCTTTCCTCCTGGCTCCCCCATTGAGTCCATGACTTGTCCTATTGCGCTCCCAAATCTATTTATTTCTTTCCACCTTCAAGTCCACGTCCGTGGTCCTAGCTCCCACTTGGATCATCGACGCCTTACACGTAGTGCTCTGTTGTCACAGAGCAGCTGGAACGACCCGGAGCCGAGTGCCCTCTGTCACTGCGTATTTTGTTGCCTCAGCCACAGGGAAGTGAGTAGGGAAGACCAGGATTGGACAGGCAAACAGTCTGATCAGTGGTGTTGCCTTTGGGATAAACCATTCCCAAAGAAGCCTTCATGGCTCCTTCATCTCAAGAGTGACCCTGGAGGGGAAGGGATAGTTAGGGAGTTCGGGATGGACATGTACACACTGCTATATTTAAAATAGAGAACCAACAAGGACCTACTGTACAGCACAGGGAGCTCTGCTCCTTATGTGGCAGCTTGGAGGGGAGTTTGGGGGACAATGGATACATATATATGTATGGCTGAGTCCCTTTGCTGTCTACCTGAAACTGTCTCAACATTGTTGATCAACTAAATTGCTTTGTCATGTCTGACTCTGTGCGACCCCACGAACTGTACCCCACCAGGCCCCTCTGTCCATGGCATTCTCCAGGCAAGAATGCTGGAGTGGGTTACCATGCCCTCCTGCAGGGGATCCTCCCAACCCAGGGATTGAACCCATGTCTCTTATGTCTCCTGCATTGGCAGATGGCTAGTGCCACCTGATCAGCTAAATTCCAGTATAAAATAAAAAGTTAAAAAAAAAAAAAAAAGTGACCCTGGAAAGCCAGGGGATGGAGAGAGGATTTGGGCTTCTAAATGAGAAAGGTGTCCTTTAATTCCCAGCTCTGCCCCTTATGAGGGGTGGCCTTGTACAATCTACCCAACTCTCTGAGTCTCTGGTGCCACTAAGAACAGGGGTCCTGGTATCCACTTCATGGGGATTTTGTGGAGATTAAATAAAATCACAGAAAGAAAGCCCCTCATTCAAGGGTCAGCACGTGGTAGATCCCTGTCGGGAGGTTTGGTATTTCTAACATCCTGCCCACTGGGTTCTCAGGCCCGGGAGAGGAGACACTATAATTAGGCTATTCTGCTGTGGAATTCCTCAGCGCCTCATGCCTCTCTTTTTTCCTTCCATTGTCTCTCCCTTCCTTTCCCACCCACGGTTTGAAGCTGACTGTTCTGTCTGCAGGAAGTGTGTTAAATGAGACAATGTTTGTGTTCACGCCTCATTCCAGGGCTTTGCCAGCATGCTCTTGTCTTCTGGTCCTTGGGGAGTGTTGGAAATGTGGTCAGGTGCGCGTGTTGACCATGTTACAGGCACAGCTCACACAGTTGTTAGAAGATAAATTTCATTTGCAGAAAATAGCATGAGTGGTATATTCAAATGGGCATGGATTTCAGAGGTCAGTCATGTTGAAAATGCTTGATAAATGAGCATCTAACATAGCGCTTAGCATTGGAAACACCTAGCCCACAGGTCCAGTCTAGCCCACCACCTCCTTTTTTTAAATTAATTTTTATGTGTTTATTTTTGTCTGTGCTGGGTCTTTGTTGCTTGAGGGCTTTCTCTGGTTGCAGCAAGTGGGGGCTCCTGTCTGGTTGGGGTGCACAGGCTTCTCATTGCGCTGGCTTCTCTTGTTGCGGAGCATGGGCTCTAGGCGCTCGGGCTTCAGTAGTCGCGGCACGCAGGCTCAATAGTTGTGGCTTGCAAACTCTAGAGCACAGGCTCAGTAGTTGTGGTACACGGGCTTAGTTGCTCCACGACATGTGGAGCCTTCCCAGCCAAGGGATCCAACCCATGACCCCTGCATTGGCAGGTAGATTCTTACCCACTACTCCACTAGGGAGGTCCTACCTGTTTTTATAAATAAAGTTTTATTAGGACACAGATACACCCATGCATTTACATATTCTCTGTTGGCTGCTTTCATGCCATAGCAGCAGAGTTCAGTGGCTGCACCTTCCTATCAATTCCTTTGTTTTCATCTAGAAGCTAGAGGGCTGTTGTAGACCCAGGGCATTATAGCCATGATGGTTATGGGGTACCACCAGCAGCTGGTTATTTAATGTATCAGTTGGGATTCAATTCTGCTACATTAAAAAAAAATTATAATGGCTTAAACATGGTAGAAGCTGATTTATCTCTCATATAAAAGTCTGAAGATAGGCAATCCAGGGCTGTTCGAACCTAGATTCAAAAGACTCAGGGACCTGGGCTCTCTTACCTTGCCACTTTCCCTACAAGGAGATCTTCCTTCTCACAGTCCAAGACGGTGGCCAAAGTTCCAGCCATCACATTCTCATTCCAAGTAGCTGGAAAAAGAACAGGATAAAGATAAAGGAGCAAAGCGTGTGCAACCATTCTTTTTAAGGACAGTTCCCAGCAGCTGCCACTGGACACAGTTGCTCTGGTTGGTCACACAGGCATGCTTAGTTGTAAGGGAGGCTGGGAAGTGGAGCATTAATCCATGTGGCTATATGCCCAGATGAAAATTGAGGGGTTCTTTTTATTAAGGAGAATGGAGAGAACAGATACTGGAGGAAAACAAGTGGATGTGAGTCCCTTAGGATAGCTTTAGCTATAAATAGCCAAAGCCCAGTCTTCAGTGGTTGAAGCTGCTAAGACTTTTATCCTTTAATTATCAAGAAATCCAGAGGTTGCTGGTTTAAGGTTTGCCCCAATAGTTCACCATGTCACGAAGCACCCAGGAAGTGAGGCTCTGCCTCTGCAGTGTGCTGGCTTTACTTCCCCTGGCTTTACTACCCACTGGGCCCAATAACTGAGAAGAGCAGCGGGCAGACCACCTCTGGACTTGTTCTGGTGACAAGTCGGCTGCTGCAGATCCTTTATACCCAGCCCCAAATTTAGGAGGGAAGAGCTGGTGGAGAGGGCTTCCCTCCTGTGGTGGAGTTCTTGTATTGGGTTGGCCAAAAAGTTCATTCCATAAGATGTTATGAAAAAACCTGAAGGAACTTCTGGGGGCAATCTAGTATTTCCCCAGAAGTTCCTAGAAGCTTCCCCTTCCATCTCCTTTGCCAGTCCTGGTTTTCATGCCCACCTCTAGATTAGTCACCAGCAAAATGAAACAGGGTTGCCGTGATTGGCTCACATGACTTGCTATCTGAACAAAATTAGGGCCCGATAGCAGGGAAGAAAAAGGAAATGAGTTGTGAGTGGAAATGCATTCGATCAACCCACTATTGGGGCTTTCCAGGTAACTCAGTGGTAAAGAATCTGCCTGCCAATGCAGGAGACACAGATTCCATCCCTGGGTCAGGAAGATCACCTGTAGAAGGAAATGGCAACCCACTTTAGTTTTCTTGCCTGGAGAGTCCCATGGACAGAGCCTGGCAGGCTACGGTCCATGGGCTCGCAAAGAGTCGGAAACAATGAGCAGCTAAATCACAACAACTACAACCCTCTATTATCTGGAAGAGAGTGAAATATTAATTGTTTCCCCCTGCCTCTAGAAACATAACAGTTCAGTTATTCCTGGCTAAAAGGCAAGGAGTAAATTGAATTTGGATCATATTCTCAAGCTTCTTAGAGCAGCTATTTATTATCAATACGTTCTGTATTGTTACAAAATCTGGAATTAGAGGTAAAATCCGCTCCATAAATCTTTAGGTTTCAGCTTTCAGCTCAGGATGCTGCAGAGTGCTGCCTCCCCAGCGCTCAGAGCTATTTTCAGGTGGATGTTCTGGACAGAAAAGCGGCTTCCTAAAAATAATCTTGCAGTGACAACCCTACATCTCCCAGAATGGATGCACCTTATCTTGTTGATCGGGTCTGCAGTCTTAAGGCCATCCTCCCTAACCGGACTGCTGGTGGTAATGAGATTAAATTCCTCTCCCCTGAAAATGGTGCTCATCTTCCAGCAGAGCCCCAGACGTGCTTTGCAATGCTACCCATCAAGCCCGATCACTGAGAGGAGCAATGGGCAGGCCATCTCTGGATTTGCAATGGAGAGCCGGAGGCTGAATGTGAGGCCAGTGGGCTCACTCAGATTTTATCCAGCTCCTTCCCCCAGTGAAAAGAAAACAGAAAGTGATATTCCTTTATTAAAGTATGATTGAGGCACAGTAAACAGCATGTATCGAAAAGGCAGGTTGATACATTCTGATATCTAGATCCTGCAGTGAAACCATCCCACAATCAAGACAATGAACATGGCAACCACTCCTGAAGGTTCCCTGCTGACCCTCATAACCTCTTTTCTCACATCTCTACACTCCCTCCCTGAGCAAGCTCTCACTGAAGATAAGGTTGCATTTTCAAGAGTTTTATACAAATGGAATATATATATATATATTTTCTTTGACTTGTTTCTCTCAGCATAATTATTCTAGAATTTCTTGTTGCTGTATAAATAGTTCATTCCTTTTGATTGCTGAATAGTGTTCCATTGGGTGGATATGCCACAACTTGTTTATCCATCTACCAGTTAATAGATTTTTGAGTTTTTTCCAATATTTGACTATTACAAATAAAGTACACATTCATGTACAAGTTTTTGTATGAATATACACTTCTTTTGTCTTGGATAAATGCTTAGAAATGGAGTAGCCCAACTGTTTTCAAAAGCGATTGGACCAATTAACATATCCAACAGCAGGATCCGAGTTCCTTCACACCCTCACCAACACCTCATAGGGTAGGTTTTTTTAATTGGATGCGTTTTAATAGATGTGTAGCTATATGTCATCATGGTTTCATTTGAATTTCCATAGTGACTAATGATGTTGAGAATCCTCTGAGGTGCTCATTTGAGATCGATGTATCTGTCTTTCATGAAGTCCCTGTTTAGATCAACCTGGGTCTCCTGCATTGCAGGCAGATTCTTTACTGTCTAAGCCACCAGGGAAGCCCAATTCAGATCTGTTACCCGCTTTAAAATCTTTTACCCACTTTGTCTTCTTATTAAATTATGAGACTTATACATATATATATATGGCATATAAGTTACTTATTAGAAAAAATGTTTTGCAAGTACTTTATATCAGTCTTTGGGTTGTATTTTTATTCTTCCAATAGTGTCCTTCTAAGAGAAGAAATTTTTGATTTAGATGTTAATTTTATTAACTTTTATTTTTTAGTGTCATATCTAAGACATATCTATCTCATGATCAAAAAATGGTTTATGTTTTCTTCTAGAACTTTAATATTTGTAAGTTTTGCATTTATATCTATCATCCCTTTTGAGTTCATATTTGTATATGATAGAAGGTATGGATTCAGGTTCATCATTTGTGTGTATGTGTGTGTGTTTTCTAATTGTTAAGTACCTTCCATTGAAAAGACTAATCTTTCTCCACACTGCATGTATCTCTAGTTAGAAATCAGTGATCCACCTATGTTTGGGTCAGTTTCTGGGCTCTCTCTTCTGTTTCATTGATTTATTTGTCTAATTTGAGACCAGTGCCACATTATCTTGATAACTAGCTCTATTAACTCTTGAAGTCTGATAGTGCTTACCACCTTTCTTGCTGTTGTTTAGTTGCTAAGTCACGTCCAACTCTTTTGCAATCCCATGGGCTGTAGCCCGCCAGGCTCCTCTGTCCATGGGATTTCCCAGGCAAGAATATGGAAGTGGGTTGCCATTTTCTTCTTCAGGGGATTTTCCCAGCCCAGGGATCAAACCTACATTTCCTGCACTGGCAGGCAGGTTCTTTACCATTGAGCCTCCAGAAAAGCACATCTATTTTGTTCTTTTCCAAAGTTTTTTTGGCTATTCTAGGTTTTCTGCATTTCCACGAGAATTTTGAATCAGGATGTCATTTTCTATAAAAAGTCTGCCAGCATATTAATAGAGATTATGTTAAACCTGTAGATCAGTCTAGGAATAGTATTAATCTTGACAATGTAGAGTCTTCCAACCCATGAATAAAGTTCAGCTCTCCATTTATTTTGAAATTCTTTAATTTTTTTACCAATGTTATTTATAGTTTTCAGCATGCAGACCTTCATATCTTTTGTCAGAGTTGTCCCTAAGTATTTCATACTTTCTGGTGCTGTTGTACGTGGCATTTTTGCTTCAGTTTCCAATTATTTGTTGCTAGTATATAGATTTACAGTTGATTTTTTACTTTGATATTATACAGTGTAAATTTGCTAAATCCATTTATTAGTTCAAGTAGCTTTTTCTTGCATTGTTTTGGGTAACCTATGGAAACAATCATGTCATTATAAGTAAAGATAATTTATTTTTTCCGTTTCAATTTGTATCTGTTTTATTCCTCCTTTCTGCATTTTTACATTGACTGAGACCTCTAGTACAGTGTTGAGTAAAAGTTGTGAGAGCAGATTTTCTTCCTGCTCAGACGTCTCTATCTCTTTTTCAGCCCTGGATGCTCCCTTTAGCTCTTGTCTTTCCTCTCTTAACCCCTCCTTAGTCATTGTCCATCTCCTGGTATTTGATTTGACTCCACCCATGATCTGTTGTGGTGGTGGTAGGGGTGGTGGTAGTTTAGTTGCTAAGTCTCGTCTGACTTTTGTGACCCCATGGGCTGTAGCCCGCCAGGCTCCTCTGTCCGTGGGATTTCCCAGGCAAAAATACAGGGGTGGGTTGCCATTTCCTTCTTCAGGGGGATCTTCCTGACCCAGGGATTGAACCCTTATCACCTACATTGCAGGTGATATCCTGCATTGATGTGTTATATCCAATCCTGATTTCTTTTCTAGGTAGAACTTGACTCTCTACACTCCCTACTTAAGTTAGCGTTGCCATACAGACCATCTTCCACGTGTCTTTGTTTTCCCGGCATCCCAGACCTGATGTCTCAGAGAGAAGAAACCTGGTATAAACAGAGAGGGACTCCAACACCTCAAAGTTTCCACGGCCACTTTACAGGTTTTCCAAAATCTAGATGGGGATATTCTTTAACAGGCCCTCCGAGAGCAAGGTGTAAAGTGAGAGCACGCCCCGAGGCTGGTGTTTGGAGTTCAACTCACTCATTCCTTGTGAAAGAGAAACAAGTCATGAGACTGCTTCTGGCAGCAGGCCAGAGCTAAGGGAAGAGAGTAGATGGTAGAAATAGAACCGCATGAGGCTGGCACGTTTGTTGTAGTTGAATTCCCCAAGAGATGAGAATCTGACATGGGCGTAGGGGGCTTGTGTGTGCGTGCGTTGTGTGTGTGTGCGTGTGTCTGTCTGTGTGTGTGTACTCAGTCATGTCCAACTGTTTGTGACCCTGTGGACTGTAGTCGACCAGGCTCCTCTGTCCGTAGGATTCTCCAGGCAAGAATCCTGGAGTGGGTTGCCATTTCCTTCTCCAGGGGATCTTCCTGACCCAGGGACCAAACCCAAGTATCTTATGTCTCCTGCATTGGCAGGTGGATTGTTTACCAAGGTACCACCTGGGAAGCCCAGAGTGGAAGGAAGGCCTCAGAAAAGGAAATAGGCTTGAATCTACCCACTCGTTTCACTAATCATCAGCAAAGGGCTGTGGTGGAGAAGTGAACTCCCAGGAACTCCCAGCCTTTCTTTATGTCAGGCCTCGAGGGTTCCAGCAGCCCAAGGAGCCCTCCAGAAGAACACTGGAGGCACTGGCTGTTGGCCATGCCAATACGAGGCGGACAGGGAGCACCCGAGGGTGGGAGACAGGAGTCTCAGGGTTTGTGGACCGAGCATTGACGTGGTCCATGTGCACTTATTTCAGCAGAGGACACAGGCTCAGACTTACAGACGGCCTCCCCTGACCAAGCACAGATGCTGGGGACACAAGCTCCTCACCTTGGGCTCTTTCCCCCAGGCCTGGTGTGGATGTTGTCAGCAAGCTCAGCGCCTGCCTCTGTTACATTCCAGCACTCAGCCTCTGCTCTGGTTTGTGTGTTCCCCGAATCTTCATCAGAGTGTGTTTAACGGGTGTGATCTCACTGTCAGCAAATCAGCATCAGACCCTAAACCCGCAGCCCCAGAAAAGCTCAGCAGGCCTCCTCTGTGTTGCTGCCACCGCTGAGGACCTCCTTAGGGTCCTACTGCCCCTGGAGTCTGCTTGAAATATTTCCGCCTTCATCAGCTCGGATGACGAGCCCAGCTCCTTTGCCCATTTCCACAAAGAGCCCACTGATACTCAGGGCTCAGCTGGGGTTCAGCCGACCTAGCTGATGCCATGGTGCAGAGCGCAGCCCATTAGCATCCGGCCACTTCCTTTTCTTCTTTCTCTGCTTCCCTCTGGGGATCACGGTTCAGTCCTCTCTTGGGCCTTGCACCACATATCCTGAGGCTTAAGCTTGCCCCTGGGCTCCCAGCACCACTCCAGTGGCCCATCAGGATAGCTCTTCCACATAAATATGATGCTCCTGCTAGGAGAATTATGGGGAATATCAAGCTCCCTTCACAAGCCTGCTTTTTAAACAGATTCCTTTTTTCTCCTCCATGTGTCTTTGTGGTTCAGTCACTCAGTCGTCTCTGACTCTTTGCAACCCCATGAACTGCAGCACGCCAGGCTTCCCTGTCCTTCACTATCTCCCTGAATTTGCTCAAACTCATGTCTGCTGAGTCAGTGATGCCATCCAACCATCTCATCCTCTGTTGCCCCTTTCTCCTTTTGCCTTCAATCTTTCCCGGCAACAGGGTTTTTTCTAATGAGTCGGCTCTTCGCATCAAGGTGGCCAAAGTATTGGATCTTCAGCTTCAGCATCAGTCCTTGCAATGAATATTCAGGGTCGATTTCCCTTAGGATTGACTGGTTTGATCTCCATTGTGTATCTTACCTGTAGATTCTTGACCCATCAACATTATATATGAATGTGTTTATTTACTTACTAACATATTTTTATTTCTCTGTCATTGTTCTAGATGTGTCTCTTATAAATCACTTATGTTTGGATTCAATGTGGGTTCTTTGCTTGTATTTGTTATTGTATTTGTTATGAAGATGGACATTGTGGGTCTTATTTCTTTCATCTTGGTTTATGCAATCCATTTGGCATTTTTAGGCCTCTTGGCTGTTTTTCTTCCTGTGTGCATGCACGCTAAGTCACTTCAGTTGTGTTGGACTCTGTGCAACCCCATGGACTGTAGCCTTCCAGGCTCCTCTGTCCATAGGGATTCTCCAGGCAAGAATACTGGAGTGGGTTGCCCTGCCCTTCTCCAGGGCATCTTCCCTACCCAGGGATCAAACCCGCATCTCTTAGGTCTCTTGCATTGGGAAGCCCTTTTTTTCTTCCAGCCTTTGGCCAAATGTTTTGTGTATTTGTTCTTTTTACCCAAGTGATTTGAAAAGCTGTGAATTCTGTTTTTACTGGGTTAATGGTTATCGTTATATTTCAAAAAGTGATCACTCCTGTGTCCTTACATCAGTGTCAAGAATGCCACCAGCCCTGATGAGCCTCTCCAGGGAAAGTGACAGACCTAATACTCTTACCTATGTGAAGAGCTGACTCATTGGAAAAGACTCTGATGCTGGGAGGGATTGGGGGCAGGAGGAGAAGGGGACGACAGAGGATGAGATGGCTGGATGGCATCACTGACTCGATGGACATGAGTCTGGGTGAACTCTGGGAGTTGGTGATGGACAGGGAGGCCTGGCGTGCTGTGATTCATGGGGTCTCAAAGAGTCGGACACGACTGAGCGACTGAACTGAACTGAACTGATCCTTCCCACTCATGTCCACCTCCCAATTCCCAAGATTTTTTTGATACAATTTTGGCTTTCAAATCCAAGCTAACGATACCATTTAATTATCAATCTTTTTCTTTTTACAATTATTTTCATATTTGCATAGCTTCCTTGCAAAATTAAGTATTGATTTAATTGTATTTAATATTGTATTTAAACAATTATTTAAACAATAATTTAACTTTCTTCTATTAAGCAAGCTTCTTTTTAAAATGTGTGTTTATTTTTGGCTGCCCTGGGTCTTTGTTGCTGCATGCGGGCTCTCTCTGGTTGCAGTGAGCAGGGGCTCACTGTGATGTGTGGGTTTCTCACTGCAGTGGCTTCTCTTGTGGCGCACTGGCTTAGTTGCTCTGCAGCATAAGGGATCGTTCCAGACCTGGGACTGAACTCATGTTCCCCGCATCGGTAGGCGGATTCTTAACCACTGGACTACCAAGGAAGCCCCACAAGCTTTTTTTTTTCCATTATAGGTTATTACAAGATATTGAATGTAGTTCCCTATGCTCTACTGCATTGCTTATCTATTTTCTATAGAGTAATGTGTGTCTGCTAATCCCAAACTCCTAATTTATCCCTGTCCCGCTTTGGTATCCATAAGTTTCTTTTCTTTGTGTGTACGTCTATTTCTGTATTATAAATAAATTCATTTGAATCATTTTGTTTTAGATGCCACATATAAGCGATATCATATGACACTTGTCTTTGACTTACTTCACTTAGTGTGATCATCTCTAGATCCATCCATGTTGCTGCAAATGGCATTATTTCATTCTTTTTTTATGGTTGAATAATTATATATAAAATATTTGGACATGACTTAGCGACTGAACAACAACTACCACATCTTTTAACTCTGTCAGTGCTCACCCCATGTCTTTCGGGTTTATGTTCCTCGTGCTTGAGTTCTGTATTGTGATTTGTTTCTAAAATCACTGGACTACTTTTTTGAGAAAACAGAACGAAGAAAGAGAAGTGAGTTGCATTCTTCCTGAGACCTTGTCTGTGTGGGAATTCCTCTTCCCTTTGCCTTGCCCCCAGAATTGTTTAACTGCCATCTGTCACATTACTTCATTTGCTTCTGATCAAAAAAGTGAAAAGAAGTGAGTTGTCAATGTGATCGTTTTGTTTTTTTCTACATGGTTCCTTGTAAGATTATTTTTCTTACTCTTAAATTTAAAAAAAAATGTTCTAAGATATTTCTATGTGTTTTGTTTCTTTATATTAATTTCTCTGACACTTGGTAAGCTCTTTTATTCTGAAGATTCTAGTCTTTCCAGCTCAGGAAAATAGCTTTTATTATATATCCTGAATCAATTTTTCATGACATTTATCTTTTTGCTCACTATCTCAATCTTTCTACAGGAAATCTTTTTACCTTTCTGAGTAATCAGATAATTTATCAAACCATCTTTCAGAATCAGTGAGTCTCTTTTCTGCCTTATCCACTGTGCTATTCATGCTGTCTGGGATGGTTTTCTAAGGAATGCGTGTTTTTTGTCAGAAAGTAATCTATCCTGATTTCAGGTTTCCCAGCTTTGCACAGCGCAGTGTCCTCTTGACTCTTACTGAGCGTACAAATTAGAGGGTTTTGTCTCCGGGAGATGCTGTGCTCGGGCTGTGACTTGTCTGCACGTCTGTGCGCCTCCAGCCCCTGCAGGAGGTCTGGAGATGCTTGTGTAAGTCGTGGCTGCCATTGTGCCCAGGAAATGGGGAAGACCAACTGGGGAGAGACGGATGAGGTGGGAAGTTCACTGTGAGTGGAAACCTTCTCTTCACAACACCCAGCAACCCCAAGTTTCCCAGAGTCCTCCAGTCTCCTCTTAGGATCACTGACAACCTACACAATCCTGTTTGCTTAACTGTGCCGATCAAAGCACACGAAGGCGGGTGGCGCACCCCACAGCCACTCGCTCCAGGTGGTGAGCACTGGTGGTTTGCTCAGTCATTCATTCATTCAGTAAATACTCACTGAGCACCTCTTTGTACCAAGTCTGGTTCTACACACTGAAAGTATTATGATGGCAAAGTTGGTTCTCTACCCACAGTGCTTTTATTAGAGTGGGGTGATAGACTGTACAAGAGATATCATAGTATAATATATATTTATATATAAGTATGTATAAATATATATTTATACATACATGTATGTATATATTTATACATAAAGATATATAAAATATATTTCTATTTCTTAGTGGCTCAGACAGTAACAAATCTGCCTGCAATGCAGAAGACCTGAGTTTGATCCCTGGGTTGGGAAGATCCCCTGGAGAAGGGCGTCTTCTGCCCTGCTCCAGGGCAACCTGCTCCAGTAGTCTTGCCTGGAGAATCCACATGGACAGAGGAGCCTAGCAGGCTACAGTCCATGGGCTCACAAAGAGTTGGACATGACTGAGTGACTAACACTAACAGTTAACTATAAGTATATATAAATAAATATAAATATATAATGTATATTTTTATAATAATATATTAACTATATATTAATAAAATAGAAATTATATGTATTTATAAATAAAATAAATAAATTATAAAATAATAATTAATAAAAAATAAAATAAATACTAATAAATAAAATAATAAAATATAAAATAAATTATAGCATTCTAATATATTGTTTATTAATTTATATGACTATATGAAAATATAAATAAAACAATAAAATAGCAAAGAATTATAAATACTATGAAAAAAGAAATCCGAGCGTAAACATCTTGAGAAAGAAAAAGTACTGTTTTAGTGAGGATGATCTGGAAAGACCTTGAGCAGCAACTGGAGTAAAGTGAGGAAGCGAGTCCAGAGGATGTCTGGGGGAGGAGTGGTCCAGGTGGAGGGAACAGCAAGTGCAAAGGCCCTGAGGCAGGAAAGCCATGGGGCTCCTAAAGGAAAACAAGGAGACCAGTGTGGCTGAGACTACGTGTGGGAACACAGCAGGGCAGGGACGAGTGGTGCGGTCAGCGTGCTACATGGTACTTGCATTATTAGACAGTCCTGCATGCATCTGGACCATCCTTGGGCTTCTCATGAGACAGCTGCATCCCTCAAGATGCAAGGCATAGCTCTTGACCAATCAGGGACATTTGTTGTTGTTTAGTCGCTCAGTTGTGTCTCACTCTTTGCAGCCCCATGGACTGCAGCATACCAGGCTTCCCTGTCCTTCACCATCTCCTGAAATTTGTTCAAACTCATGTCCATTAAGTCGATGATGTCATCCAATCATCTCATCCTTTGTCATCCCCTTCTCCTTCTGCCCTCAGTCTTTCCCAGCATCAGGGTCTTCTCCAGTGGGTCAGCTCTTCTTATCAGGTGGCCAAAGTATTGGAGCTTCAGCATCAGTCCTTCCAACATGCCATCTAGGAAATAGCATCTCAGTCTTGCCTGGAGAATCCCAGGGACAGAGGAGCCTGGTAGGAGGCCATCTATGGGGTTGCACAGAGCCGGACACGACTGAAATGACTTAGCAGCAGCAGCAGCAGCCCAGCCCCAGCGTGTGGGGTTGGAATTACTCCTGCTGAGCTACAAGCCTGTGATAAATCCTCTGGCTACCAAAGGGCTCCCTGCCCCCCGTGTCAGCCTTTCACTCATAGCATTGTGTTGGGCCAGGCGCCCACTTTCTGTTGTCCATAGCCTCATGCTGAGCTTCGGATTCCTTGGCCTGAGCCCTGAAACTGCTCAGGGCCCATCACACCCTTGCGGGCCCATATGATCCTGCGCACTGTGGCTGCAGCAGGGCTAGGTAGCCTGGTTGGTGGACTCATCTCCCCGTGGGCTCAGCCCTCTCCAGCTTAGAGCACCACCTACGGCCTCTGCTGCTCTGGACTCTTCTAAGGTCTACCAGAGTCTGGGTCATCCTGGCAGTCCTCTGATCTACAGTCCTGTCCTTCACCACAGCCCTCATTCTCCCATTCTTCCCATGCCTTCTCTGTCTCCCGTAAGCCTGTGTTTCTGAGGTCTCATTGTGTCCCACTCCAAGCCCGTCTGCATTTTTACAGCCCACCCCTCACCCTGCTGTGCATCCAGGCTGGGTGATAAAAGGGAACAAAATCACATCCAGATCTTTTATAAGCAAAGAAACTTGTAATTAGATGGAAACACAAGGTTATTTTTTCAAAGACATGTTACTAAGATTGGGCAGTCATGTGCCTCCCTCTGTCCCAGGAGACCCAGCTGCTGAATGAGACCTTTCTTAAAGGTCTGGGTCTTTCTGAAAGTTTGGTTTATGTAATTCATAAACGTAACCCTAACCTTGAAATTTTATAACTCCAATATTTGCTTGAGACTACTGTTGACAAGCACATTTTTACTCAGACTAAATAGATGGATAAATAGCTATTGATTTCCATCAAGATAGATTTATGTCAAGAAATTTTTCCTTTGTACTCATTTTGCCAAAATCTATATGGATTTAGCATCAAAATCTTTTGACCAGTCATGCTAAATGTTAAACTCTTTTCCAAACCACCTGGCATTTTATCAAATGAGCAATACCTGAATGAGTTATAGAGTCAACATATCACAAAAATTATCTTCTATAGTAATACAGAGTTTCTCTTACATGTCATTTTTAAGAAGACAGGGTATTTCTATGGCTTATGAATAAACTGAATTGCTGAAATGTTTGTTATTGCCACTCACCTGTACCTATACAGGCACCTGTCAACCAGCACAGTCTACACTGTCAAGCCACACAGTTACTGGTATTAATTGATCATTCCGTAGGCTATATTTCGGAGAAGCTAAGCCCAGTGTAATGTGAGAGCAGGATGGCAGGTGGCTCAGGCACATCTGAGCTGGCATGAGCTCGTTGACCTCTACTATGCCTTCCACTCTGATATAGCCAGTAGTAACAACGCAACGGGTGCTACAGAGACTCTTGACAGTCCCTTGGACAGTAGGGAGATCAAACCAGTCAATCCGAAAAGAAATCAACCCTGAATATTCATTGGAAGGACTGATGCTGAAGCTGAAGCTCCAATACTTTGGTCATCTGATGCAAACTGACTCATTGGAAAAGACCCTGATGCTGGAAAAGATTGAGGGCAGGAGAAGGGGGTGGCAGAGGATGAGATGGTGGGATAACATCATTGACTCAATGGACATGAGTCTGAGCAAACGCAGGGAGATTGTGAAGGACAGGGAAGCCTGGCGTACTGCATTCCATGGCGTTTCAAAGAGTTGGAGCTGACTTAGCTGCTGAACAGCACCCTCAGCACGACGCACTTGCAGAGACTCAGAAGTACCTTTAAGGGCTATCTTGACTTTATATCACCTTCTAGAAAGGATGATCTTTATAAATCCAGTTGGCTTGAACTGATTCAACAATGATGGCTGTGTGTGGAAGAAAAAGATTCAAACCGAACATCCCCAGGGAAGCTGGACACTTTTGCCGAGTCTTTGGAGCCAGCCCACAGTGGATTGTGAAAATTTAATCTTTGATAATTGTGAACAGTATCTGTTTCAACCAGTTAACTTTCGAAGATGAATTGACTCAGGATGTTCTAAAATTCATGACATAAGCAGTAATTTCTCAAAACTTTTTCTTGGTCGTAGAAGGAGCACAAATTATTAATGTCCAACTTAAGGAGCAGCCGTTCACAGGCTACAGATTCCATGTGTGAAATTTAAATCTCTGAGCAGCGACTGCTGGTGCTGGGAAAAGTGCACCTTCGGTAATCCCACAAGTCCAGCTGTCCCTGTCTTATTTACAGCAGGGTCTGTGAGAAATTCTCACATGGCATGTGTTTCGTCCCCCTGATGGCAATGTAAGCAAAGTAGGGATCCCAACACCAGCAATTACATTTCAGCAGCACAAGCCTGCGTGCGTGCATGCTCAGGCACGCAGTCGTGTCCGACTCTTTGTGACCCCATGGACTGTAGCCCACCAGGCTCCTCGTCATGGGATTCTCCAGGCAAAAATACTGGAGTGGATTGCCATACCCTCCTCCAGGGGATCTTTCTGACTCAGGGATTGAACCCACGTCTCTTAGGTCTCCTGCGTTGAAGTTCTTTACTCCAATGTGGGTCCTTTACCACTAGTGCCATCTGGGAAGCCAAAACTATGTCCACACCCTGCTCCTCCGAACTGCAGGGGTCATACGTATGCTCTGGGATGGGTGTCCTTTCCTCTTGTCTGGTCCCTTTGTTGATGCTCACTGATCAGGAAGTCATTCAAGGGTGATGCCACCAATTCCTTCCTTCCGGCAGGACCCAGTTGTCTTAATTTGATTCCCCCCAGATTAACGCAAAATCTTACGTGCCCATTTAGGTATCTTGTCCACTTTTCTATAACAACTATTTCTTATTGATCTAAAACACACATACGCACACACATGTCTACTCTGGCTAATAATCCCTTTTGTGTTCAATATATTGCAAATATTTCTTCTGCCTGTAATTTTTGCCATCTAACTTTGTTTTTGGTATTTTTTATTGTTCAGAAAGTTTTCATTTTTATCAGATGAATTTTCTTAATCTCCCATCACTGTGGCCCTTTGGAGTTTGTTTCTTGCTTATGAGGCCTTCATCCAAACAATGATTTCTTCTGAAGATGAATGGACCTGTGCCTTATTCTAATACCATTACTTTTTTGTTGCTAAGATTTAAGTTCTTAATCTTCTTCAGTTGTATTTCTGTGCATGGTGTGGTGTAGGAGTATAATATTGTTTCTTTCCAACACCTTTATTGAATGGTCCAGTCTTTTCTCCACTTTTTAGCAATTGTTATCACAGAAAGATTCAAATATGAGTAGACACTGCACACAGTGAGTCCCTGAATGTAGACTATAGTCCCTTGCAGACTATTCTGAAAATGCACTCCCTATACAAAGCTAAATATATTGATATGTAACAAACATTATGTAGTTATTTCTTCACCTGTTTCCCACCTTGTTCCAGAAAGGATTGTGTGCAGGGTTTGCCTTAGAAGTAGCCAGTGCAGTAGAGTGCTAGCTGGGCTTAGTTTGCATCACCTCTGTCCCTCAACCGAGCTCTTGTGTGTCGGGTCCTGCCTTGCGGGGACTTGACCTGGACAGGCTCTCATTGCAGGGCTCTCCGCTTGGCTTCCTGGTGTATGCAGTGAGAGCATGGAAGCAGTCACAGGAAAAGAGCGAAAATATGTCCTTGACTGTCATTGGGTGAAGCAAGTAGGGGGAGGAGAGAGGCTCAGCAGTTTCCTTTTCATTTTGCCACATGGGGCTTTAAGGAGGGAAAAAAGCTCAGAGCATGTCACAGGATCCAGGAGGCAGAAAAGAAAAAGAGCAGAGTGAGGCAGAGCCCCTCCCACCCAAGGGCAGAGAACAGCCCGGGAATGCCTTCCTGCCCCGGGGCCAGCTGCACCTGCTGTATTTGGGGTCAGTCTCCTGGAGGCAATGCCTCTGCAGGATTCACCCAGGGAATTCCTGGGAATTTCCACCCACTTCCTCTCCTCCAAATGGCTGCAAGAGGCTTTTCACTCTGACGGCATCTGTGTTTGCATTTGGGTTTGGGATACCTTGTTAACTTACCCAGGCTTCTTGGAGAATCCACAGCCATCAGCATCTTTTTAGGAATGCAAGTTAAACTTCCTTGTATGTGCTCTGTGTGTGTGTGCTGTGCTGTTTTATTGTTGTTGTATTAAAAAAAAAATAACCGTGTTGAAGATTTGAGGGCCATGACTCAGTACTAACTGCAGATATATAAGGAAGGGAGAAATAGTCTTGCAGACAAATGCGTGTAATTGATGAGACTGGTTGTGCTTCCGTGAAAATGTGTCCTGTCGGGCCTCAAGGGGGAGGGAGCAAACATCTTCCAATTCACATCAGGAGGAGGAGAGGGGTGAGGTCAGGAAGGGAGCTCTGGAGAGGTGACCTGGTCATGGTTCTCACTTCCTCTGTCCCTGCCAGGAAGGATGCTCACCCTCCATTTCCTGCCTGAGCAAACCCTTTCCTGGTAAACATCACCCTTTGTTGCAAGACTGCCAAGCAGACCTCATCTTCACTCTGCCATAGCCCTTGGAACATCTGAACCCGTCACAGAGCCCGCACTCTCCAAGCCTACAAGACAGAGAGAGGTGACCATGAGGTAAAGGGGCATCGCCATGACCCCTTGCTTCCAGGACCCCTCTGGCATCAGTGGAGGGAGCCTGAGCTGTGAGACAGACACCGATCAGGAGCTCTGCAGGGGAGTCAGTGATATGGGTGGAAGGGAGGGGCCCAGGAGACGGCTGTTTCATGACCAGGCTGGGTAGGGCTCTGCATTAAAGATTATAAAAGTTAACAATAATACATAAGTGTGAGATCCTAACGCCGTGCAGAAACTCTGTAAATTCCACAGCAGCCCTCTGAAGTTTGTATTATTGCCTCCATTTTACAGATGACGAAACTGGGGTGCAGAGAAGCTCAGAGGCTAAGTTTTGAATTCAGATTCACATCCTCCTTCCACAAGTTCCTCCCATTCTACTGCGCACGCGGACTGCAGAGTTACATTTCAGAGCGGCGGTTCTCAGCCTTCCCCGTGCTGCCACATTGTCTGCATTCCAAGGCTAGCCCATCAGTAACTCCCCAGATTTCACATGAGAATTCCTCACCCGAGAGGCTGAGAGGGGGCCGTGTCCCCACCTCTGCACCCCTCTGCAGGGAGGCCCACCTGTCAGATTTAGGAGGGGATGCATGCCTCGTTGAAGCTCCCCAGAAATTCTCAACTGTCCTCCAAGCCACTTGAGAAGCACTGATTCAGTTAAGCCAGTAGCCAGGGTGGCATAATTTCTGCCTACATAACTGCCATTTCCCTTCCCAGGGACAATTTTGGATTAACACCGGACCCTCCCCTCTGCAAACTTTTATTCCTTGATTCCTTTTAATGTGGAATTTTATCAAAGAACTACACTTTTCATCTAGTACACCAGCATCCAGGGCCAGTGGAGGTATGGATGGTGGGATAAGAGGAGACGGGGGGCTCTGGGGTCACTCAGGGACAGAAAGGGAAGCATTTAAAGACTGGAAAAGGTGTGAACTGGGTTGGGGAGAGGCTCTGCCGCAGTGACGAGAGGACAGAAGGACCCGCAGCAGATGGTGATGGTGTTCCAGTCATGGCTCATCTGTCTGCCCCGGAGGATTCCTGCAGCCAGTGGATGGCCATGCTGCTGATGGCTTCCAGTGCCTCTCGGCCCGAGGGCACCCTCTGTCCACAGGCACAGGCTGACTCCACAGAGAGGTCAGGCAGGAAGGAATTGGGGAGTAGAAAATACCCCAGAAAGTCTCTCAGCCCAGGAGGGATAGGAGCTAGTGAACAGAAACTTCAGTGTTCTCTGCCTCAGTGAGAAATTCTGAGGTATGTTCTGTACTGGTTCCCAGAGGTCCCAACGTGATTGAGTCCCACTCACTCATAGAGGCGACATGCAGTCAACACCTCCTGAATTGCCTTCTTTTCCTTCTCTGTCTCACTTCCCCCATCCCTCTTTCCTGCTTCCGGGGACCCTCGCCCACATAAGCCACCAGCACCCAGGTTTTTGCCTTGGGATCTGATCTGGGGAGACCCAAATGATGACAGACACCTGCGTCAACATTTTCAGTCCAGGCCCTCTCTCAGGCTTCCGTTCCACACACCAGGTACCCCCACAACACCCCATCACACCCCGACCAGACTCCACATCTTACTGTAGGAACAAACTTCTCCGCCTGCATCTGACAAGTCAAATAATGGCATGGAGGGTCTTTTCTAGACTGTCACCTCCTCCTGAGAGCTTAACTCCAGTGACCCAGTTTGGATAAAATGAAAACCAGAATCGGGCCTTTTACTCATGTATTGGGGGAGAAAACTCTCTCCTTTCCAGCTGCAAGAAATGCTGGCTGCCTTTTGTGGATGTAAAGGCGGGTCCCGCTAAGAATGGCTGATGCCATTAGGGCCCCACTGTTATAGGTGTGGGTGTCACCTCTTCTTGGGCACCAGCCACTCACCACTGCATCTCTGCCTAGGGGCTTTCTCAAAAATCTCAGCAGGCTACGTTCCCTGAGTGCCAGAGAATTAATGCTCCCTATGAGCAGCCTTCCTCCAAAGACCAGTGGAATTGTGCCCTCGCCCCTCGAGCAAGGTAGCACTGGAGTGTGTGCCCCCCACGGTTCCAGACTGATACCTTCAGGGAGAGCGGTTCCGAGCTGCACCATTGTCTTGCTGTCTTCCCTTCTCTGCTTGCTTCCTCACACCCCTACTGGTACTTCCTGCATTTCCCAAATGACTTTCAGATCCCTGCCTTGGGGTCTGCTTTGGGAGAACCCAAATTAAAAGGTGACACCTCCAAAAATAGACATACAATGACAGAAGTGGGGGAAAACTGATTCTTCATCATCATTTGAACTCTCCATCAAGCACTGCCTGAAGCGATGTGTAGTTTTATGTTTTATGTTTTGCTTAAACAAATCTAATTTTGCGTGTGCGTCCGTTGCAACACTGAGTCTAATAGATACAGCTAAAGTCCTACAACAGCCAGTGAATATTGCAGATCTTTCACAATGCAGTTTTAGGTTCTCCAGCGTTCTCTCCAGCCCCCAGTCACAGACTGAAATCCTTTTTGTCCTTGCAAAAGCTAAAGCCATCCCCGCCAGCTTGGTGCACCACTCCCTTCCCTGTTTGACCGAACACCAGCCATCCTGCAGGGCTCTGTTCTGAAGCCTCCTTTGTCCTTCTTGCTGCACTAAAGTCTCCTCCATTTTTCTGTATAGGATACTCTTCCTCCTTCATGACCCTTTCCGTGTCCCTCTCACATTTGTAACAGGAAGAAGTATCTGCTCACTCAGTTACCAGCTATGTTAGACAGAGGCTTTGGGGGGCTGCTCTGCCTTTGTTTCTTGGTCTGGGTACTGGCTCCTCACCTGTGTTCACTTTGTGAAGCTTACAGTAGGCGTCCAGCATGTACACTGTCTGCCTGTATGCTGCATGTCAACAAGAGAGTGTGTTTAAAGATAAAATATCAAAAGTCCAAAGTCCTTCTGGCAAAGGGAAAGTCTTTTTTCTGCCAGGAACTGGGGTACATTTCGTTGTACAACTTTGGGGTTAGGAGATGGGTCACTGGTTTGCCTTGAAAAAGGAAGAGACGTGCTGGTGCTTCCTTGAGTGGAGAGGGCGTGGTGGGGAGGAGAGGTGGAAGGCTGGCTGGGGAGCAGCTCTAACCCCACGATGTCACTGCTACCCAGCAACTCGCAGCTCTCAATGCATTGTCTGAGCTGGAGGGTGCAGGGGCAGGTATTTTTTGGGGCTGTGGTAAAGTGGCTTAGTTCCAGGTGTCTACTGACACGATGAAATGTGGAAAGTACACATGGTTCAGGAGCTGGCAGTAAAGAGATCCGAGAGTGAATTCTAGATTGAGCGTTCGTCTCTGGGAGGACGCCGACTGTATGCGGCCACGAAAGTGGGTGTTGAAGCAAGTTTAGTTCCTACCACTGGGGCCTGGGCATAATGCAGTTGTCTCAGTGGGTCTTTTCTCCTTTATTGTTCTATCAGTTTCTTGAGGTTGAAGGCAGCAGCTGGCTGTATAGATCAGTGGATGGATGGATGGTTGGATGGTGGATAGATGGAAAGATGGATGGGCAGATAGATCAGTTATCCTTGTAACTGCCCTCTATTTTCTCAATTCTCAGCATGAAGAAGATACTCAATACATTTCTCTGTGCATGAATTAATGGAAAATTGAAAAAGATGAGGGACTTGGGATTTTTTGGATAACCCAGAGCTCTTTGCAGGTGGCGCTAGTGGTAAAGAATCTGCCTGGCAATGCAGAAGACGCAGGTTTGATCCCTGGGTTGGGAAGATCCCCAAAGGATGGCAGGACAACCCACTCCAGTATTCTTGCCTGGGAAATCCCATGGACAGAGGAGCCTGGAGGGCTATGGTCCATGGGGTTGCAGGCTACAACTTAGCAGCTTAGCACAAACACTCCTACTGTAGAAGCAGATGAACAGTGTATATGAAGAACACATTCTCCAGTTGAGAGCTAGGTTAAAATCTCAGTTTTACCACTTAGCACTATTTATGCAACCATGGACGAGTCACAGCTTCTTTGGACTTTGGTCTCTTTATCTACAGAATAGGTGGCTGAGGAAAGACATACTTTTATTAACTGTCAAGTGCTTTTTCAGGTTTCTTTGTTGGGAGGGTCATTTTCAGGACTTTCATTCTCAGATGACACAGCTAACCTGAATGGTATAAATTCTCTGTCCTTGAATGCCTCTCCCATCTGTTTGTCGGCTCTAGCATAGCTGTAACCATCATCAAGAGTGTCAAAGTGCAAATGGTCATAGATTTAAATGCATGCAGAGGGGTAAGTGATTCAGGACACCCTCCGTTCCTACAAAGAGAACAGGCTTTCTTTGGTGGGAGGACACTGGGGTTTTCAGTGGGGTAGAGAGAGGACACAGAAAGGCGACTGGGGCCTTCAGTGGCTTTGTGTCAGACCCATCAGAAAGGACACTCGTGCCTCCTTTGTTGACTGTCACTGCTGCAGGTGATTGTCATTTGTGTTCCTGCCTCCTTGAAGTGGGCAGGTGTTGCCTGAACTTTGGAGAGGAATACACTAGGTGGCTGAATGGGTAAAGAATCTGCCTGCAATGCAGGAGACTCAAGAGACGTGGGTTTGATCCCTGGGTCGGAAAGATCCCCTGGAGTAGGATGTGGCAACCCACTCCAGTCTTCTTGCCTGGAGAATTCCGTGGTCAGAGGAGCCTGGAGGGCTGCAGTCTACTTGGTTGCAAAGAATTGGACATGACTGAAGCAACTGAACATGTACACACCCATGTGTGAAATGTGTCTTCTCAGAAGTAACCCTGCAAGAGGCACACTGGGCCCCTCCTCTGAGCACCCCACTGTGGGGGGTGTGATGTTTGCCAGATGTACCCCCTCAGCATCTCTGCAGTATGCCCGCCACCCTCAGTAGCAGGCCATTACATTACCCTGCACATCAGGCCTCCTAACGTGGCCGTGAGTAAGAGTTCCCTAGCAGTTTTATCGAAAGGCAGATCCTGGTTCAGAGGGTTGGGGCAGGGCCTGAGATCGGGCATTTCTGACAAGCTCCCCAGAGACTGATGAGACTGCTGGGTCATGGCCCCCACTTTGCTGATCAAGGCTACAGATCCTTGTTAAATTAATGAAAGAATACATGATGAGCATGATTTATAGGATTTCTGTTGTGTCCATCATCAGCCCCAGGTCTTTCATCTACTAGGAGACTCTTACCTGTCTGCCCCTCCCAGGAAATTGCCATCTGTTACTTACAGCTAGCTGTCCGACCGGAAGCCCGGATCGGTGTCTTCAGCCACGTGGTCCCATCTCTGCTTCTGGGCAGCAGTGGCCTGCCCCTGGCTCCCCCCACCCCCAGCCTGTGTCCCATAACTCACCAGGTAGCATTTGATGTGAAGATGAAAGGACCGGCACACCTGGGTGACACCCCACTCCTCCAGCTCCACTTCCTCAACATCAATCACTCCCACCCTTTCATTGATCCAGGTTAAAAGCCAGGCTTTCAAATCCAGCTCTCACTGCAAAAAATTCTGGTTCATAGCTGACCCCATGGCCAGCTCTGCTGTCCCGAGGAAAGGTGGTAGGACCAGCCCAGTGGTCACTTCTTCCCTCTGGGGGCCACTCAGTGTCTAGGCGACTGTCATTCCCTTCCTGAGACCCCTGGCGCTGCACGGGGAGTGTCTGGGAATGGGAGGGGGAGGACCCCGTGCATCCTCAGGTGTGCTGGGCAGCCCACTGCCTGCCAGGTGGTCAGTCTCAGGGTGGCCTCCTGGCACACGTTCTGTTCCCAGTCCCTGGTGATGGGATATGTTACCTGTGGAGTCATGCTGTGCTGTGCTTAGACAGTCATGTCCTAATCTTTGCGACCCCATGGACTGTAGCCTGCCAGGCCCCTCTGTCCATGGAATTCTTCAGGTAAGAATACTGGAGAGGATAGCCTATCCCTTCTCCAGGGGATCTTCCCGACCCAGAAATTGAACTGGGGTTTTCTCCATTGCAGACAGATTCTTCACCAGCTGAGCTACCAGGGAAGCTGGTGGAGTTGAATCAGACATGAATTAAAGGCTTGGCCTCCTGTTTCCATGGCTTCTCTCTGCACAAGAGCCTACATCAGAAGGAACTGCTGAGGCTGAGGATACCTCCTCATCTCTAGCATTGGCCAGAGTTTCACCTTCCAAGTTCCCTCTGCTGCATTCTCCTGGGTATGGGGAGTGTTCTCTTTCTGGAGGACTTTGGTGCCCTCTGAACACAACTGAGAATTCCTGAGGACATTTGGAGTCAGCAATTCAACTCATATTTATTGAGCACCTAATAACTCATTAGAAAAGACCCTGATGCTGGGAAAGATTGAAGGGGAAAGGAGAAGCGGGTAGCAGAGGATTAGATGGTTAGACAGCACCACGACTCAGTGGACATGAATTTGGGCTATGGGAGATAGTGAAAGACAGGAGAAGCCTGACGGGCTACAGTCCACAAATAGTTGGACACAACTTAGCGACTGAAAAGCAACAACACAAGTCCCAAGGACAGCCATACTGCTGAGGCTACGGTGGTCCACAAAACACAGATGCCCCTGCTCTCCTAGAGCAGATGTTCTCCTGGGCCAGGAAAGGAAACAAACAAGTCAATAAATAATCAAGATATATTCAGATGGTAACAAAGCTGCAGAGACAAACAAGGAGATGCAACACAGGGACTTTAGGGGGCCAGGGGACCCCTTCATGAAGAGGTGACGTTTGAATCAGTACCCAAACAGTGAGGAGCCAGCCACGCAGACCCCTGGATGCAAAACAGAGCGTGTCACCAACCAAGGGAAGGAAGAGGTGGGAAGACACTTTGAATCCTCAAGGATGAGAGAGAAGAGCAGCAGGGTTGGAGCGTGGGAGTGAGGGAGGTGGGTCTGAAGAGCCAGGAACAACGCATCAAGTAGGACCTTGTGGTCTTCTCTAATGCAGTGAGAATCCCCAGGGGTATTTAGGTTGGGGGAAACATGATGGGACTTAATGTTTTAAAGAACACACTGGCTGCCTTATGCAGGAAGAACAGAGATGGCGGGGCACAAAAACCAATCAGAGGGCCATTCACGGGAGATCTGATGGCAGCTTGAAGAAAGGGAAGTGGCTGGAGTTAGAAATGTGGACAAAGAACCTCATTGGAACCTCCACTGGGTGGCAGCTTTGCCACCCTACCCCCTACAAACTCTGCAAAGATGCCCAAGTGCAGGAAGTTATCAGCCCTAGACCCAGGCTCCCTAGAAGCTGGAAGCTTCTCCTAGCACTCTGGCTCCATGAGACTGTCCCCCACCATCTGAGTGCAAAAATTCCAACCTCTGGCCACAAGGCACCTTTCTACTGACTTCTGCTACTCAGATCAGGAACAACCAATAAATAAGCCTCGATGTGCTTTGTTTGCGGGACTTCCCTGGTAACTCAGACAGTAAAGAATCCGCCTGCAATGCAGGAGATGCAGGTTCAGCCCCTGGGTTGGAGATCCCCTGGAGAAGGGAATGGCTACCCACTCCAGTATTCTTGGCTGGAGAATTCCATGGACTGAGGAGCCTGGTGGGCTTCAGTCCGTGGGGTTGCAGAGTCGGACACAACTGAGCAACTAACACTTTCACTTTCACACTTTATTTTCACTAAATATTTTGTCTCCATCTTCAACTGCCTTAAAGTTTGGAGCTGAATGGGAGCCTGCTACTTCCCAAAATGTATTCAGTCCAGTGTTTCCAGGTCTGGACCCTCAAGGTGAAGTTTCTGAGTGGGGAGCTGCTTGACTGTCTTTATTCCTTTATTGCACCAGTGTTTGCCGACAGCGCGTCATCTGTGTCCCTGCCCTTTGTGACCACTGGGCTCAGCGATGCCACTGTCATTTACAGAGACCAAACCCCATTCCAGGTTTCCCTGGGTGAGGCATTCATCATGAATGTAAGTTGTAAGGGAGTGGGCCTGTGACCACTTGATTACTACATTCTCTGCTACTTCAGGATGAATTCTAAAGGGCCAGGGAAATAACAGAAACTCTAAAACAGAATTGTGGCACCCACACAAGGGGGAGTTTTTGTTGTTGTTTGGTCACTCAGTCATGTAAGACACTTTGCGACCACACGGACCATAGCCCTCTAAGCTCCTCTGTCCGTGGGATTTCCCAGGCAAGAATACTGGAATGGGTTCCTCCTCCAGGTGATCTTCCCAACCCAGGAATTCAACCCTTGTCTCCCGCTCTGCAGGCAGATTCTTTACTCTTCAGCCACTGGGGAAGCCCAACAAGGGGGAATGGAAGTGTTTCAAGCTATGGAAGCCTTATCTGAACTGTAGTTAACTCACTTGAATGTTGATAAAGGAACTAGTGAGAAAGATGGGATTTCCTGGAATTCTTGACAATTTTCCTCTATTGTATAGAGTGTTAGTTCTGGGAGGAATGAACACGCTTGCTCCTTTCATTTCAAGGAAGAGGAAACAGAAGCCCAGGGAGAGAAAGGAACGTGCACAAAGTAAAACAAATTGGTGTGTGTCTCAGCCAAGTTTACTCCCTGAAGCAGAACCTGGGACCTGGGCTTGCTTGGCAACTGCATGATTTGGGAGATTGGTCCTAAGGAACAGGAGTGGAGTGCTGGGAAAAGGGAAGGATGCCAGCGTCTGTCCCTAGTGGTCAAGGGTTTCACCGTGGGAGGCTCACTCCCTGTACTCCTGGCTGTGGGCAGCAGAGCAGCTGACCCAGGACAGGCAGGTGGGATGGACCCCATTGCTGTCCTGATGGTGAGGTGCCCCAGCGTTTCTGACCATCACTGACCGATGCAGAGGCCTTGTGCATAGGGTGAAAGGCAGCTTAGAATATGGAATTCAAATGCACAAGCATTAATGCTTGTTGTGAAATACTGCTTTTCAAATAGGACTGCCAGAATTCCAGACTATGGAAAGACAGCGTACACATGTTAACAATACACAAGAAAATCAAAATGGACAATTTCAGCCCTGACTCACTCAGTATCTCACATATCTGTCTACTCACTGCTGCTCACTTGCTGGGCACACTGCCCAGGGTTAACACTTCACATGCCAAGACAGAGCAATCCCTTTTTATTCTTTTTTTTTCTGTCTTATTTTTTAAAAAACTATTCGAATGCCCTGGAGCTGCTAGTTTTTTCTTTATTTTGGCTGTGCTGGGTCTTCTTTGCTGCATGCAGGCCTTCTCCAGTTGCGAGTGGGGGCTACTCTCCAGCTGTGGTGTGCAGGCTTCTCGTTATTGAGGAGCGGAGACTCTAGAGCATAGGCTCAGTAGTCTCTGTCCATAGGCTCAGCTACTCGGCAGCATGTGGAATCTTCCCCGACCAGGAATCCATGTGTCCCCTGTATTGGCAAGCAGATTCCCAACCATTGGACCACCAGGGAAGTCCCTTTCTCATTCTTTTAACTGATCGCTCGGGGTACGGGGCTAATAGCCGAAGTGAGCCCCAGCAGAGTTCTGCAAGTCCTCTAGCTTTCTCAGCTCCTAGCCCTCCTCATTGGGTTAAGGATCCTCTCTCACCATCACCTTGGGAAACGTCTATACAGAATAAATGAAACTCCCATAGAGAAGTCACAGCCCTTCCCTCAAACGCCCACATTTTTATCATGATTGGGTGACATTCTTAAACACTTAGAATTCATCATCTTCAATTCATGGTTGTGTCATAGGAATATCTGTAAACTTTTTAGGAATGAGCAGTGTCGTTTTGTGTCACAGCTAACGGAGACTTCACTTTTATCAACCAGAGGACACAGCTGACCTTATCCACTCTTCTCATTTTTCACTCGTCTCGATACCTAAAATAATAACAGCCAGCTTAAACTACTCCATCTTCTGCCAGCTTCGACCCTGAGAAAGTTTCTTTCTGTTACTGAACTAAACCCTTTGACCTGGTTCTAACTCTTGGGGCTACGCAGGAAAACCCCAGCCCTCTGGTCACCTTTTTCATGTCTGATGGCAACTGCTGTGTTCTCTGTTATTCTAGACTTACTTTCTTCCAAAGACACAATAACCTACCACGGTACCAGCCTCTCCTTGAAACTCAATGCTAGAATTGTCTCAAAGAAGTAGACAGTTTAATGGAGGTGATCTTAAACATATTATATCATAAATATGAATTCGGAGAGGACTTCCTATGTCCTTATTCCACCGCTACACTCCAGTGCAAATGGAGACGTGGGATATCGTTATGATGACATTGTGTGGTTAGGTGTCTGAGCAGCTGGCTTGTAGTTCATGGTCCTTTACAGTACAGTTTTGAATAATGCAGCTAATCCTAAAATGTTATTAAAACATCAGATTAGCCTCTGGGACAGTACAAGGTGACCTGGTCAGTTGTAGCACGGAATCCTGAATGCATAAAAATAAATAATTTTTTTTTTAAAAGGGCTTACCGTCACAGCCATGCAAGGATCTATATCAAACTCTCCTCTTTCTTTTAGGAGGTGTCAAATTCACATATTTATTTATTGACCTGAGCCTTGCCCAGTTATAAGAAAATGTTTTGCAGCAACTTCCATAAATATATACACAATTTCAAATAATGTCAGTGAGACAAAGGGAGAAATCAGAAGTACCAGCAAGTGGATCAGTGCACACAGTGAGAGTCCAAAGGTCCAGTGCAGTTGATAGACCCTATGCAAATTGCATGAATTTGGATCCAGATATCTGAGGTCAAAGGAAAATTGAACTAAATTGAAGATGGTGTTGTTATAAAGGAAGTGGACAGATTTGAGTTATGAATTTGAGGGAAAGCCAGTGAGACCTGCCAATGAATTGTGTGTTGCGTATGAGGGAAAAAGAAGAACTGAAATTAACCACGTTCTTGGCATCATAAACCCCATGGAGGGTGGTGACATGGAGTACCATTGATAGGGATAGAATAGGATAATTATACAAACAGTTGTAGAAGTCCCAGTAGGGGACTATAGGTAGAGAAGGAAACCTAGGAAACTTTGGGAGGCCTTTGTAAGTCAGTGATAGCGCAAGAAAGCTATTGGAACATTATTCAATGAAGCAGTCTTGCTGAATTATAAAACCATAAACAAAACCACAAGATATGCCACTAGATGGGGGAAAAGTCACCACCCTTCTACTAATATGAAAATCCTAGTTTGACCTCATGAAAGTGAAAAGTGAAGTCGCTCAGTTGTGTCTGACCCTTTGCGACCCCGTGGACTGTAGCCCACCAGGCTCCTCCGTCCATGGGATTTTCCAGGCAAGAATACTGGAGTGGGTTGCCATTTCCTTCTCCAGGGGATCTTCCCGACCAGGGGTCGAACCCAGGTCTATTTCCTACCTAGTATAAAGGAGGAGCTAGTGAAGGAGGTGTTAACGATGTGTGCCTTAAGGTCTGGGTCTACACCTACCTGAAGAAGGCGGTCTTTTCCCCTCCCCTGTTTTCCATCATAAATTGTAGCCCACTCAATCTTCAGGGCAGAGCTGCCTTGCCTGCCTATTTGCGTCTCTTACAAGCGTCCTATATTAATAAATCTACTTCTTGCCTATCACCTTGCATCTCGCTGAATTCCTTCTGCTCTGAGACACAAAGAACCTGAGCCTCAGTAAGTCCGGACATCAGGTGCGTGATTCTAATTAAAGATTGTGGGTTCAAGTCCCAAACTGGGTTTTGGCCGGGTTTGAGTCCTGGCCATGGGGGTTCGAGTCCCAAGCAGGGTTTTGGCCGGGTTTGAGTCCCAGCCACGTGGGTTTGAGTCCCAAACTGGGTTGTGGCTGGGTTTGAGTCCCAGCATGTGGGTTCAAGTCTCAATCTGAGGTAAATGGTCTCACCATGGCTATGACTTAGAAGGGATAGCTGTGAGTAGGATGGGGGGGTCACCTCTGGTTGTCTTTGAACATGTGAAGTTTGAGATGTCTAATAGACAAGGATGTGGAGGTATTAAGATGGTTGAATATATGAGTCTAAAACTCAGAGGAAATATCAGGTCTGTTGATTAAAATGTGCATGTTGTCAACACATGCATTTTATTTACACACTTGAAGCTGGAGGAGACCACCAATAGAGAGGGATCAAAGAAAGAGCCTTGGTCACTCCAACTTTTAGAGATCAGGAAAGAAGCAGGCAGCCAATTAAGGAGACTGGGAAAGTGTGGGTGGTAGAATAAGAAAAGAAGAAGAGCATGTTATCTCAGTATCAGAAGTCCTCTGTCAGGGAGGGGAGCAGTGAGTTGGATCAGGTGCTACCAAGAGGTTGGGTGAGGACAGAAAATTGACCTTCAGCGTTGGCAAGATGTAGGTCAACGGCAGCCTTAGTAAAAGTGCTGTTGGTGAGGGCAGATGAGACTAAAATGTGGCTGGTGTGACTGAGGTGAAAATGGAAGGGAGGAATTTGAAAGATTTGTTTATACTCAGATATTTCAGGGACTTTAGCTGTGACTGGGAACAGAGAAATAGGAAAGCTGAAAAAACATGCCAGATCAAGAGGGGTTTATTCAAGGAGGGAGATTTTAAGATAGAATACATGCGATGCCTAATTGAAAGGGAGAGAGTGTCAGCGCAGGACAGAATGGGGATAATCCCAGTATGCAAATCCTTGAGTTTAGAGAGAGATGGGGAAGTGAAAGTGAAAGTTGCTCAGCCGCATCCAACTCTTTGCAACCCCGTGGAAACTATGCAGTCTATGGAATTCTCCAGGCCAGAATACTGGAGTGGGTAGCCTATCCTTCTCCAGTGGATCTTCCCGACCCAGGAATCGAACCGGAGTCCCCTGCATTGCAGGTGGATTCTTTACCAACTGAGCTATCAGGAAAGCCCCAGAGGCGGATGGGATGCAAGGTTAAATTCAGGACTTAGAAAAGGACACAAGCTTTCCGATATCACAATGAGGTACAAACAATACAACGTGGCAGACCAAAAGGTGGAAAGACAAGGTCCTTTAGCGCTAAAGTTTTCGTCCATGAAGTCGGAATTGAGGTTCTGCCTGAGGCTTAGGGGTGAGTAGCTTCTGGAGTCTCGAGAAGTAAAGTGTCTGTTTGTGAGGGTGGAAAGGTACATTTACTGGGGAAGAGTAGTAGAAGTGTCTGGAAGGGTGGCGTGCCGTTGTGAGGTCTAAGGTCGTAAATTTAAAATGATATAATTTTCTCCAGTAATATTGAGCTTCTTGGGTGCAAACATAGCTTAAGCAGAAAACTGGGCTTCACCAGATTGTTTTCCAGGAGTCATTATGAAGGGAGAGAGGGACAAAGAGTTTACAGGGGGTGATCATACTGTGCTGTCCCTGTCACCTAAGTGGGTCAGGAGCGAAGGATGGTGACAGAAGGTAAAGGCAAAGACTTAGAAGTTTCAGGAAAGTCAGATATTTTCTGCCACGAGAGAACCAGAACAATGAGACAGAAGGGAAGGTGATGCTGATCAGATAGTTGGGTAATCACCGTGGAGAATTTGGTCACGATTCTTTTGTTATGGAATACAAATTCCAGACTAGAAAAAGACCCTGTGAGTTGGGTGGCTGAGGTTTAGTGACAAAGAAATCAACAAAATTCACAGCTGTCTGAAAAGGCATGGACTTAATAGAAACAATCAAAATTCAAGATAAAATGCAAAATGATCTCAGCATGGGAGGTTACTGCAGTGGGATGGAAGGGAGATAGCACAGAGACTAGAGAAATAAAAACATGCCCAAGTTATGTTCTTACTTGAAAGAGGATATAAACATTTTTTAACTTTAAATATGGATAGAAAAAAATATGATTGAATATTTTTACTTGAAAAGTAAAGGTAACCACTAGAAGATGAGAAGTAATATATAAGTTCTCAAATCATTAAATTGGAAAAGGATCAAAGGAAATGCAGTCAGTCCACTAAAAACCAGAATCAGGGGAAAAGAGAACACATACGATGTTAAAATATAAAACTAAAATAAGAGGGCAGGACAAAGTTTGTAATTGTGTATTTCAGACTTTTATCTTGTCCATTTTTTTTTTCTTGATCAGATTTGCCAGAGGTTTATCTTTTTGTTGGTCTTTTCAAAGAAGAAGTTTAAGCTTTATTGGCTATTCGTTCTTTCATTTTCTAGCCTTTAATTTCTCCTTTTATCTTTATCAAATTCCCTGACTTCTTTGGAACTATTCTGTAGAGCCGTTAGATAATTTTCTGGGTCGTGTGCTTTGTCATGCTCACTGCTGCCTTCACATCAAGTCTAGCTCCCCACGTGGCTGCAAGATGACGACTGCTGCCCTTTGAGGCGATCTGCTTCCTTGTTCATACCCACCAGGAGAGGGTGAAAATATCTGGTGTTTCTTTTTGGCTTCAAAATTTATTTATTTATTTTTGTAACTTTTTAATTGAAGTATAGTTGATTTATAGAACTGTGTTAGTTTCAGGTATACAGCACAGTGACTCATATATATATGTGTATATATATATACAAATATAGTAAAATTAGGGTGAATTTATTGATTTTACAGCTATAAATGATGCCATCCAAAACTGGGATAAATCATTTCATGTGTATATGGAAATTTCCTTAAATGCAAGGTTGTAACTTATCAAAATCTTGTTGAAATGACATGTATCACCAACCTGATTGGTTATAAATATTTACATTATTTAAGTGCACTAACCAAGTAAATCTTCCTTCATACCAAGGGTGTGGATATCACTGTATCACGGAAGTTGAATGTTGTATAAGAGCTGCATGTGTTTTATATATATATATATTTTTCAGATTATTTTCCCTTATACCTTATTACAAAATATTGAGGATGGTTCCCTGTACTATGCAGTAAGTCCTTATTGGTTATGTATTTTATATATAGTAGTATGTGTATGTTAATCCCAACCTCCTAATTTATCCCTCTAACACCTTTCCCCTTTGGAAACCATAGGTTTATTTTTTATCTCTGTGAGTCTCTTTCTGTTCTGTAAATAAATTCATTTGTATAATTTTTTTTAGATTCCATATACAAACTATATCAAATGATATTTATCTTTTTGTCTGGCTTACTTAATATGATAATCTCTAGGTTCATCCATGTTGCTGCAAATGGCATTATTTCATTCTTTCTATGGCTGAGTAATGTTACACGTCTTCCCGACCCATTTGTCTGTTGATGGACATTTAGGCTGCTTCCGTGTCTTATCTGTTGTAAACAGTGGTGTGTGTATCTTTTCACAGTATGATTTTCTCCAGATATATGCCCAGGAATGAGATTTCCAGATCATACGGTGGCTCTAGTTTTAGTTTTCTGATGAACCTCCATACTGTTCTCCATCGTGGCTGTACTGACTTGCAATACCACCAATAGTGTGGGTTCCTTTTTCTCCACACCCTCTCAATATTTATTATTTATAGACTTTTTGATGATGGCTGTTCTGACTAGTAAGAGATGATACTTCATTGTAGTTTTGATTTGCATTTCTTTAATAGTTAGTGATGCCGCGTATCTTTTCATGTGTTTGGTCATCTGTGTATCTTCTTTGGAGAAATGTCTATTTAGGTCTTCTGTCCATTTTTTTTTTAAATTGGGTTGTTTGTTTTTTTGGTATTGAGTTGTATAAGCTGTATATGCTGCTGCTGCTGCTAAGTCACTTCAGTCATGTCCGACTCTGTGCAACCCCATGGACAGCAGCCCACAAGGCTCCTCTGCCCATGGAATACTGGAGGCAGGAATACTGGAGTGGGTTGCCATTTCCTTCTCCTAAGCTGTATGTGTTGGGGATTAATTCCTTATCCGTTGCATCATTTGCAAATATTTTCTTCCATTCTGTGGGTTGTCTTTTCATTTTGTTTAGGTTTGCTTTGCTGTGCAAAAACCTGTAAGTTTAGATAGATCCCATTTGGTTTATTTTTGTTCTTGTTTCCATTGCTGCAGGTGACAGATCCAGGAAGATACTGCTGCGATTTATATCAAAGTGTCCTGCCTATGTTTTCCTCTAGGAGTTTTATAGTATCTGGTCTTATATTTAGGTCTTTAATGTATTTTGAGTTTATTTTTGTGTATGGTGTTAGAAAATGTTCTAATTTCATTTTTTACATGTAACTTTCCCAGCACCACTTGCTGAAGAGACTGTCCTCCATTGTATAGTCTCGCATCCTTTGTCATAGATTAACTGACCATAGGTGTGTGTGGATTTATTTCTGGCCTTTTTATTCTATTCCACTGATCTATATTTCTGGTTTTGTGCCAGAACCATACTGTTTTGATTACCATTGCTTTGTAGTATAGTCTGAAGTCAGGGAACCCAATTCCTCCACCTTCCTTTTTCTTTCTCAAGATTGCTTTGGCTGGTAGGGGTCTTTTGTGTTTCCATACAAATTAAAAAAAAAATTTTTTTTGTTCTAGTTCTGTGAAAAATACCAATGGTAATTTGATAAATTTCATTTGAATCTGTTGATGACCTTGGGTACTATAGTCATTTTGACAATAAAATACTTCTTCTAATTTCATTAGACCAACTGGGGCCATGTGCCCTTCCCTGGATCAGTAATAGATGCCAGAGGCTGTATGTACTGCTTGAGATGAATCAAGATTCCTCTATGGAATTAGGGGTTGGGAAAACTTGAGCAAAATTGGGGATTTGTTCGAAAGGAGGAAGAAGAGGAATGAATGATGAATAAATAATTAGTATTAGCTACTACAGTGATTGTAGCAATGGCCACTCACAGACAAAAAAAAAAAACAAAAACAAAAAAACTGAACCTCAACAGAGTTAAGTAAATTACACAAGGTCACAGAACAGTTATGTGATAGAACAGAGGATCCATGTAGGGTCTGTGTCGTGGCCCACACGCCACCCTGCAGAACAGTGCTGGATATATTTTGTCATTCAGTAGCACAGTGCCACTCAAGTGGTTATCACCTCACTTCTGATTAATATTAACATGCTGATTAGCTAATAAGGCAAAATAGCAATGAACTTGCTCTGATCATCTTTCTGTGTAAGCAACTTCTGGTTATCTGTTGTACAGAACACATTATGTTACTTTTCCCTGCCAGCCTTTCCTTTTATGTTAAATATGTGATTTTTATCCTCAGAAGGGGGATTATCTCAGAGCAGAATTGGCAAGGTTAAACACTATCTATAAAACACATTTAGCTATGCCTTGAAATGAATTACATAATATATCAGCCATCTACCTAGCTTTCAAAACCCTGCAAATGCATTTCTGTTCGGTATGGGTGAGTATTTTATATTTTGCCTCCCTTCCCGTGAAGGTAAAAATGACCTTGGTTCTTAGGAAGTGAAGATATATTGAACGGGTTAGGATCAACACAGTTCCATTTCATTTAGTCTCCACTAAAATTGCAAGGAGTGAAAATAGAGATTGAATTTATTTTACTATATATTGCCTCATTTGAACTTTAGTAAGGCATTAGCTTCTAAAGAAAACCCTCCCCCTCCCATAATCTCTTATTGATGGCATGTTAAGGAAATTGCCTTGACTTTATTGATTCTGAGCTACGAGGTACAATGTACCTGGCGGTGTGTTAAACTGAGACAAGTGTGCTGGGCTGGCTACAGCTGAAGGATGGAACTTGCTGACAGCACAGCACTCTGGCCTGACCCAGCATCCACGGCTCTTCCCCCTTAGAGAGGGGAATGATGGACTGTTGGCCCCATCACAGCCTTCTCTCCACGACCTTGCTGTAAGAGACTGTGCCCTGGGAGCACAGGACTCGTGACACAGAGGAAACAGCAGGACAAAACTCCCACCAGCTGAAGCCCTCTGAGTGTCCAGCAGCTTGGGGGTGGTGGGGCAGGAAGCGCCTTCAGGTATCTCCCCAGGTGGCCCAGAAGCCATGTGTCCTGGCCAGGCTGCTTAATTTCTTGGAGCCTCAGAGTCTTCAACTGTAAAACGGTTGTAGCAGTGTGAAAAAACGTTATTTTGACTGTTGTAGCATCCCTTTTGGGCTTCTGAAGTGGCAGTTGGTAGTAAAGAACCTGGCTGCTAATACAGGAGATGTAAGAGACATGGGTTCAAGCCCTGGGTCAGGAAGATCCTCCAAAGAAGGGCATGACAGCCCACTCCAGTATTCTTGCCTGGAGAATCCCAGGGACAGAGGAGCCGGGGGGGTTACAGTCCATGGGGTTGCAAAGAGTAGGACATAAGTGACTTAGCACGCACAGCATCTCTATTACGTATTTTTTCAGGAAACACTGTGATGGGTCACCCTCGGTAGGGAGGGAGAGAACCCCAGAAAGTGGTCTGCATGGAGACAGTGAAACAAGGTGGCAGCTAACACACCCTGGACTGAAACGGTATCAGAGATGTATGGGGATGGGAGAGAACCACGTAAGCAATGGAGATGGGATCTGGAGGGGGAGAGAGCAATGTCAGGGCTGGGCTGGTGAAGACAAGGATTTAAGGTCAAGAAAATCTAGTATCATCTTATGTTGTTTGTAATGAAAAGCTTTCTGCCGCTTCCAAACTTGGATAAGGTCTGCCACTCACACGAAAGGTGGTTTAAGGAGAGAGGCCAGGCGTGGGACAAGGAGGAAGGTGAGGCCAGAGCAGAGGGGATGTGGCCCTGGAAGGCAAATGGGGGTGAAAACAGGGGTTGAGAAGTCACATGAGGGAGCATCATGGACATCTCAGTGTGGGCTGTGGCCTGTCTCGGGGGCAGAACCGTCTCTGTTTAGATGTCAAAGGATAAACAGGACAGCTGTGCTCCATGGGAACAAAACTCCATCCTTGGCAGGGTTATGGTGAGGCTTATGTTTAACGACTACATTTCCTGAGTCTAACTGCCCCCTTCCCTCTCTCCCACCTCCCATTCTTTTCGAAGATGGGTCCTACTGATAGTAAGCACTATTCAAGACCTGCCCCGAGCCAATGAAGTCAAGATGAGCTCCAGGTTTACCATGGTGGCCACAGGAATGAGCCTCCCATTGCTCTGCCTCATTCCCCAGTCCTCACTCCGCTTGACTTCTCTTGAACAAACTTATCCATCTATTCCTGCCTCCGCCCCTCTGCTGCCTGACCTCGGCTCTTACTTCAGCCTCCCACCAAAAAATCCTCACTGAGCCTCCCGTTAACACTCACCATCCCCTGTTGCTAACTTGATCCCCAGGACCCACATCCCCTCTTTCGGCCCTACGTCCCTGAGCCAGCAGGCCCCAGGAAGTAGTCAGCATCTGTGTGTACCCACCCATCAGAGAAACGCTATTTTGTTGGCTGATTCCCACCCAGCGCCACTGGGTCCCGGTGGAGAGTGAGGCCCCAGCGTGCACACCAGCTGCCTCCATAGATGTATGTTCAGAAAGGAGAAAGTTTATCTTCAGTAGAGGGTGCCTTGGGGTGTCAGGTCACAGGTGCTCTAGAAAAGCCAAGTGTATCTTTGTCAGCATCCCCTCCCTTTCCACACACAGCCATCCTCTCTTCCCTCTCATTCCCCAGCTTTTATTTGCATTCCTTCCCCAGAATCTACCCCTCGCTTGCTGACCAGTTGACCTAATGGATGAAAGCACCATGGGAGACCCTGCCTCTATAAAGAGGGATTTTACTTCTGTAAAAAGGGACACAGAAAGGGACTCATGGAATGATGTAAAGGGTAGAGTGTCTGCCACCAGCAAGGGAATGTTTAGGACTGTGTAGTTAGCATTAACAGTGCAAAGTGACTTTTACCTGCTGACCCTGCCAACCATCCCCAAAAGGGAGAGAAGAAGGATCTCTATCACCTTCTATGTCCTTGCAGCCCAGCCGAGTGTCACACAGAGCGGAGTGACTGTCCCAGACCATCCCAGGCTCGGGGGGCATGAGCTGGTGAACGAACTTGTCTACCCTGAGCACCCTCAAACCACGGATAAAAGCCTGCCCAAGCGCGAAAGAAGGGCAGTGACCCTTCCCTCTGAACGTGATAATGATTCACTTTCTCAAGACTGAGAGGTCAGAGGGGAACCTAGGCAAAACAAATGAACCTCTTTCTTCTGGTTATTGAGCGACTTCCATGCCTGAACTCTGGGTATGGCCCTAACCAAGATTGTCCTTTTTTTCCCATCTTAGCCAAAAGTGGAAGGAGTTGAGGATAGGAATGATACGGGTCAGGGAGAAAAGAAACCTGTGAGGGTAGCAGAAAGCCCATCCTCTCTCGCACGTGTTCAGCAAACAGGAATTTATGAATAAACTTCAATTCAAGGTGACACTAGCCATTACACAGGCCACGAGCCAGTGGCTCAGAGGCCCCCAGTGGAAGTGAGAGCAGCCAGCCAGTGAGGCGGGTAATGAGGGGCTGCCACTCCCAGGAGGGCTCACGCCCTTTCTAAGAGCAGCCGCCTCTTCTCAGCACCAGCCAATTATTGCCAAGCAGTTGTGAGAGTCCCCTGTGGCTAGACCTTCTGATTTTTTTTCCCAAGAAAAGCCAGAAACATAAATTTTCATATAGAAATGTCTGTTTTGAAACACTGGAAATCAGAAAATTTCAAACACCATACTGGTCAGTTACAAATATATCTACTGGTGGATCCACTCCTGTTGTCTGATGCAAAACAGTGGTTCTCCAGCTTAAGTAAGCGTTACAGTCTGTCACAGCACGTGGTGAAACACAGAGCTCGCTGGGCTCCAGCACCAGACTCTCTGAGTCAGCAGTTCTGGACCAGAGCCTGAAAGTTGCTTTTCTAACAAGATTCCATGAAATGCTGATGTGCCTGGTCCTGGGACCACACTGTGAGATCTGCTGCTGTTGTTTGTAACCAGGGTTGCAGAATGGGCCTGTCTTCAGGGTGTGTTTTTATTTTAGTTTACTTTATTTTTTAAATTTTGTTGAAGTATAGCTGATTTATAGTATGTTGATTTCCTCTGTACTGCAAAGTAACTCAGTTATACAAATATATATATACACACATACATATATATATTCTTTTTCATTGTGGTTTATCGCAGGATACTGAATATAGTTCCCTGTGCTATACTAGAACCTTGTTTTTCCATCCTATATATAATAATAGTTTGTATCTGCTAATTCCAAACTCCTAATCCTTCCCATGGGTTTCCCTGGTGGCTCAGTGGTAAAGAATCTGCCTGCCAAGCAGAAGACTCGGGTTTGACCCTTAGGTCAGGAAGATCCCCTTGCAGGAGGAAATGGCAACCCACTCCAGTATTCTTGCCTGGGAAATCCCATGAACAGAGGAGTCTGTGGGCTACAGTTCCTGGGATCACAAGAGTCCGATACAACTTAGCAACTAAAAATAACAACAACCCTTCCCATCCCCACTTCCTGCCCCTCCCCCAACCGTGAGTCTGTCCTTTATGTCTGTGAGTGTGTTTCTGTTTTGTAGATACGTTCATTTGTGTCTTACCTTAGATTCCGCATATAAGTGGTATCCCATAGCGTTGTCTTTCTATTTCTGACTTGTTTCGCTTAGTATGGTCATCTCTAGGTCCGTCTATGTTGCTGCAAATGGCGGTATTTCATTTGGCCACCTCATGCGAAGAGTTAACTCATTGGAAAAGACGGACGCTGGGAGGGATCGGGGGCAGGAGGAGAAGGGAACGACAGAGGATGAGATGGCTGGATGGCATCACTGACTTGATGGACATGAGTCTCAGTGAACTCCGGGTGTTGGTGATGGACAGGGAGGCCTGGCGTGCTGCTGTTCATGGGGTCGCAAAGAGTCGGACATGACTGAGCAACTGAACTGAACTGAATAGTCCATTGTGTATATATACTATATCTTCTTTATCCATCTGTCTGTTGATAAACATTCAGGTTATTTCCATGTCTTGGCTAATGTGAACAGAGCTGCTATGAACACAGGAGTGCATGTATCTTTTTGGATTATGGTTTTCTCTGGGTATATGCCCAGGAGTGGGGTTGTTGGGTTATGGAGCCCAAAAAATAAAGTCTGACACTGTTTCCACTGTTTACCCATCTATTTCCCATGAAGTGATGGGACCAGATGCCATGATCTTCGTTTTCTGAATGTTGAGCTTTAAGCCAACTTTTTTACTCTCCTCTTTCACTTTCATCAAGAGGCTTTTTAGTTCCTTTTCACTTTCTGCTATAAGGGTGGTGTCATCTGCATATCTGAGGTTATTGATATTTCTCCCAGCAATCTTGATTCCAGCTTGTGCTTCTTCCAGCCCAGCATTTCTCATGATGTACTCTGCAACCCACTCCAGTACTCTTGCCTGGAAAATCCCATGGACGGAGAAGCCTGGTAGGCTGCAGTCCATGGGGTCGCCAAGAGTTGGACATGACTGAGCAACTTCACTTTCACTTTCATGCATTGGAGAAGGAAATGGCAACCCACTCCAGTGTTCTTGCCTGGAGAATCCTAGGGACGGCGGAGCCTGGTGGGCTGCCGTCTATGGGGTCGCACAGAGTCAGACACGACTGAAGTGACTTAGCAGCAGCAACTCTGCATATAAGTTAATTAAACAGGGTGACAATATATAGCCTTGATGTACTCCTTTTCCTGTTTGGAACCAGTCAGTTGTTCCATGTCCAGTTCTAACTGTTGCTTCCTGACTTGCATATAGGTTTCTCAAGAGGCAGGTCAGATGGTCTGGTATTCCCATCTCTTTCAGAATTTCCCACAGTTTATTGTGATCTACACAAAGGCTTTGGCATAGTCAATAAAGCAGAAATAGATGTTTTTCTGGCACTCTCGCTTTTTCAATGATCCAGCAGATGTTGGCAATTTGATCTCTGGTTCCTCTGCCTTTTCTAAAATCAGCTTGAACATCTGGAAGTTCACGGTTTACGTATTGCTGAAGCCTGGCTTGGAGAATTTTGAGCATTAGTTTACTAGCGTGTGAGGTGAGTGCAATTGCGCGGTAGTTTGAGCATTCTTTGGCATTGCCTTTCTTTGGGATTGGAATGAAAACTGACCTTTTCCAGTCCTGTGGCCACTGCTGAGTTTTCCAAATTTGTTGGCATATTGAGTGCAGCACTTGAACAGCATCATCTTTCAGGATTTGAAAGAGCTCAACTGGAATTCCATCAGCTCCACTAGCTTTGTTTGTAGTGATGCTTTCTAAGGCCCACTTGACTTCACATTCCAGGATGTCTGGCTCTAGGTGAGTGATCATACCATCGTGATTATCTGGGTCGTGAAGATCTTTTTTGTATAGTTCTTCTGTGTATTCTTGCCATCTCTTCTTAATATCTTCTGCTTCTGTTAGGTCCATACCATTTCTGTCCTTTATCTAGCCCATCTTTGCATGAAATGTTCCCTTGGTATCTCTAATTTTCTTTGATGGGACCAGTTGCTATGCTGTTAATTTTTTGAATGTTGAGTTTCAAGTCAGCTTTTTCACTCTTCTCTTTCACCCTCCTCAAGAGGCTCTTTATTTCCTCTTCACTTTCTGCCATTAGAGTGGTATCATCTGCATGTCTGAGGTTGTTGCTATTTCTCTCGGCAATCTTGGTTCCAGCTTGTGATTCATCCAGCCCAGAATTTTGTATGATATACTCTGCATATAAGTTAAATAAGCAGGGTGACAGTATGCAAGCTTGACATACTCCTTTCCCAATTTTGAACCAATCCACTGTTCCATGTCCGATTCTAACTGTTGCTTTTTGACCCACATAGAGGTTTCTCAGGAGACAGGTAAGGTGGTCTGGTATTCCCATCTCTTTAAGAATTTTCCACAGTTTGTAGTGATCCACACCGTCAGAGGCTTTTGTGTAGTCAATGAACCAGAAATAGATGTTTTTCTGGAATTCTCTTGCTTTCTTTATGATCAAATGAATGTTGGAAATTTGATCTCTGGTTCCTTTGCCTTTTTTAAACCCAGCTTGAACATCTGGAAGGTCTCGGTTCATGTACTGCTGAAGACTTGCTTGGAGAATTTTGAGCATTACCTTGCTAGCATGTGAATTCTTTGGCACTGGAATGAAAATCTTTGGGATTGGAATGAAAACTGACCTTTTCTAGTCCTATGGCCACTGCTGAATTTTCCAAATTGGCTAGCATTTTGTGTGCAGCACTTTAACAGCATCATCTTTAAGGATTTGAAATAGCTCAGCTGGAATTCCATCACCTTCACTAGCTTCGTTTGTAGTTTTGCTTCCTAAGGCCGCCTCAACTTCACACTCCAGGATGCCTGGCTCTAGGTGAGTGATCACACTATTGTGGTTATCCAGGTCATTAAGACGTTCTTTTGTATAGTTCCTCTTTGTATTCTTGCCACCTCTTCTTAATCTCTTCTGCTTCTGTTAGGTCCTTACCATTTCTGTCCTTTATCATGCCCATCCTTGCATGAAATACTCCCTTGATATTCCCAATTTTCTTGAAGAGGTCTCTAGTTTTTCCCATTCTATTGTTTTCCTCTATTTCTTTGCATTGGTTACTTAAGAAGGGTTTCTTTTTCTTTTCTTTTTTTTTAATCTCTCCTTGCTATTCTCTGCAACTCTGCATTCAGTTGGGTATATCTTTGGATATCTCCCTTGCCGCTCACTTCTCTTCTCAGCTATTCGTAGAGCCTCCTCAGACAACGACTTTGCCTTCTTGCATTTCTTTTTCTTGGGGATGGTTTTGGTCACTGCCTCCTGTACAGTGTTATGAAGCCTCCATCCATAGTACTTCAGGCACTGTGTCTACCAGATCTAATTCCTTGAATCTATTTGTCACCTCCACTGTATAATCATAAAGGATTTGATTTAGGTCATACCTGAATGGCCTAGTGGCTTTCCCTAATTTCTTCAACTTAAGTCTCAATTTTGCAATAAGGAGCTTATGATCTGAGCCCCAGTCAGCTCCAGGTCTTGTTTTTGCTGACTGTATAGAGCTTCTCCATCTTCGGCTGCAAAGAATATAATCAACTGATTTCGGTATTGACCGCCTGGTGATATCCATGTTGTAGAGCCAAGAGATCTCTGGAGTAAGAGGCAAGTTTGGCCTTGGAGTACAAAATGAAGCAGGGCAAAGGCTAATAGAGTTTTGCCAAGAGAACGCACTGGTTATAGCAAACACCCTCTTTCAACAGCACAAGAGACGACTCTACATAAGGATCGTCATAGCACTTTGGAAAAATATTTTCAGGTCTCAGTACAGTGAGGGTCTTTCATTTTGAATCACCCTTACATAAATTATTGGGTTTTTTTCTGTACCCAGAGCTTGTTTGGGGGTTTATTAACTTGATGACACCACTGGGCACGGTGTAGGCCTTATTTTCTTCTATTGTTTTATTATTCAGGGGGCGTTGTGCAAAGAACACGTCTCAGGGGCCAAAGAAGACGTTTTGAGGGTTGTTAACTCACTGAGCCCATTGGGCAGGGTGTGGGGCTCATGGCACCGCTGTCTTATTGTTTGGGGGCCTGTCTTGTGCTTCTGTTATGTGGCTCTGTTGCTAAGCCAGCCTGCTTGGTGTGGTTAAGCAAACCTGCTTTCTCAAGTAATCATTAACTTACAGGGGTCTCCCAAATTTTTCTACTTACAATCCCCTAGTGGGATTAACTGTTTAATCACCTATTTTGCCCCTTCATTCTGTCCCTATCAATGGGATAGAGCCTTGCTTCTCAAGGTGTGGCAGACAGAACAGCAGCCAGGACTTCACCTGGGCACTTCTTAGGATTGCAGACTCTGGAGCCCCGCCCCTGACCTCTGACTCAGAACCTCCGGGTCTGAAAAGCTCCAGGCGATCCCTGTGCAGGAAAATCGCTGGGGGAGGCCCGTCCCCTTCCTGTCTTCCCCAGCACATTCTCTGGAATGCTTTAGCACATTGGAATGCTTAGCACATTTGCAGCAAGTTTTACACTTCACTTGTTTGCATCTAACAAAAGAAAAGAATGGCAGCCTGAAGCCTGCAAGGGACCTGGAGGTGCCCAGATCACAGATTGGGCTCGAGCCCAGCTGTGTCGCTGACTAGTGAGGGGACCTTAGGCAAGTAGCTTCACTGCTCTTTTTTTTTTTTTTTTGAAGTTTAGTTGATTTACAATGTTGTATTAATTTTCACTGTACAGCAAAGTGATTCAATTATACATAATATATACATTCTTTTTCATCTTCTTTTCCATTACGGTTTATTACGGGATATTGGCTGTAGTGCCCTGTGCTCTACTTAGGGCCTTGTTGTTTTTCTGCTCTAAAGCTTACGTCTGCTAACCCCAGCCTCCCACTCCAACTCTCCCTTAGCCGCCTCCCCCTTGGCAACCGCAGGTCTGCTCTTTATGTCTGAGTTTCACCTCTCTTGAGTCTTTATTTTTCCGTAATGTAAAGGATCCTGTTGCAGTGAAAAAGAGGGAAAAGTTGTCTTTTTTCTCTTGCCCTTTCCAGAGTTCTTTCTTACTTCAGCTGTTCCTGCTCACTAGTCGGTAATCAAGACTAACCTGATATGTAAATTATATCCTGTACCTATCCCCCTCAAAGTAGCATGAGCTACTTCTGCACCTATTATCTTTTAACTCTATGATAATCACATCCCATGTTTGGTGCTCGAAATTACAGCACTGTCTTTGCAGACCACATCTTGAAGTTCTCCTTTTTGCATCACAGAAATGAGATCACAGTACAAATTCAAATAGGGTACCTGACACCAGCCTATAACTGTTTTTGAAACAGTGCAAGAGGAAATGAAGGTCTGTCTAGTCCAAGCTATCATTTTTCTGGTAGTCATGTATGGATGTGAGAGTTGGACTATAAAGAAAGCTGAGTGCTGAAGAATTGATGCTTTTGAACTGTGGTGTTGGAGAAGGCTCTTGAGAGTCCCCTGGACTGCAAGGAGATCCAACCAGTCCAACCTAAAGGAAATATGTCCTGAATATTCATTGGAAGGACTGATGCTGAAGCTGAAACTCCAATACTTTGGCCACCTGATGGGAAGAACTGACTCATTGGAAAAGACCCTGATGCTGGGAAAAATTGAAGGCAGGAGGAGAAGGGGACGACAGAGGATGAGATGGTGGATGGCATCACTGACTCGATGCACATGAGTTTGAGCAAGCTCCAGGAGTGATGGACAGGGAAGCCTGGCATGCTACAGTCCATGGGGTCACGAAGAGTCAGACACAACTGAGCAGCTGAACTGAACTGAAGAGGAAAAAGAATACAAGATCCTTAGACTTTTTGTTCCTCATCATCGACCCCTGACTGTGAGCCCTCATCTGTATAATCCACCAGATTCCTCATGAAAAAGGGGTGGGGGCACAGTTCTTGAGGCAAGAATATCAGAGTGGGTTACCATGCCCTCCTGCAGCGGATTTTCCCTACCCAGGGATCGAACCCGTGTCTTGCATGTTTCCTGCATTGGCAGATCAGTTCTTTCCCACTAGCGCCAGCTGGGAAGCCCCTTGAGGCATGAGAGTACTGTGTTCCCCGCTTCCACCCGCTGAGAGTTAAGGCCACCTTTCTATTTCCTCCAAACTCTGTCTCTGTATTTTTTTATTCAACTTCGGTGAGCAGAGACAGCCAAGATTTTGACTGCAACAATCCTTTCTACCTCACAAGGTTGTTGTGAGATGAAGTAGTTAAAACTTCTAACTCCATGCCAAGCACACAGTAGGCATGCAAAAAAAAAAAAAAAAAAAAAAAAGACATACCCAAGGCCTAGCTTAGTGCTTGGCCTGTGGTATTTAGGAAATTTGGTTGAAATGAATTCAGCTGAAGCAGGTTGACTTTTGGCCTCCAAGGAAACATAATGTCTGCACGGTGGGGAGGGAGTTGCAGAAATGTCCATTTCTTCCCTCTGATGGTTTTCACATCGAATCTTCAGCTGTCCACACATAAAAGTATTTTCCCCTGCCTTTTGAGGGTCAAGAGGCTGGATGGAGACATGCAGGGACAGAGAGCAGGGACAGAGGCCAGGTGGCCTTGGCATTTGGAACTCACAGACTGACCTCCAGACTTCAAAGCAAGTGTAACACCTGGGGAGCTGTGCCAAATTCAGCCCTGACTTCTATTTCGTTTGGGCTGGACAGGGTTTAACTTTATTTTTTTAATTACTTGAAGAGTTTAAAAAATCTGGAGAATTTCAGGGGAAAAAAAAAATCTGATTTTCTGACTTTTCTTAAAAATACTGGCATCCTGCAACTCCCACTGCCTGGCAACACTTGGCTGGAGCAGAGATGGCTGCTCCCTGGCAGGGCCTCCCCTCTCTGCTTTGTCACAGACCACACCCTCCCCTCTGGTCACGCTTCACCCACACCTGTCCTTGTTTGGCCTCAACCATTATCTTCCTGGCCTCTCCTTAACTGATACCTGGAAAAAAAACAGAAGACACTAGGGTATTTGAGAAAGACTTTGACGCTGTAATCCATGGAATGAGGTTTTGAATGTACTGAGTCATCCTTTTAAGGGCCAGATCCAGTACCTTAATGTCTCTCACTATGTGAGCACTTAGGTTTTGCCAAGGTCTTTGCATGATGATAAAATTATCCTTTGGATGATTTTATCCTTACCATGGTTCTGTGAAGTGAGTCCTGTTTTATGGATGAGAAAAGGGGTGTATCTGTGGCTCCAAACCACACAGACCTCAGAGCCAGGACATAAAGGTGCATCCGGAAGACCCCTTGGCTGTAGGCTTAGCTTCACATAGGTACACATAGAGGGTTGCAAGGTGTTAAACCAGGTGAGTCAGCTCCCGGGAAGGTTAGAGAATTCTTGGCTAAACCACAAAGTAACCCTGAACCAAGGCCTTCCATCCCCCCTTCTCAGATCCCTGAACTCCCCAGGCTGCCTCAATAGCACCAACCGTCCCAAGCAACCTGACACAGGGACGTCCAGGCAGAGAGGCCGTGGTCTAAAGCATTGCAGGTAAATTATAAAAGGACTTTCCTGGTGGCTCAGTTGGTAAAGAATCTGCCTGTCATGCAGGAGACCTGGGTTGGATCCCTGGGTCAGGAAGATGCCCTGGAGAAGGGAATGGCAACCCACTCGAGTATTCTTGGGCTTCCCTTGTGGCTCAGTTGGTAAAGAATCTGCCCACAATGTGGGAGACCTGGATTTGATCCCTGAGTTGGGAAGATCCCCTGGAAGAAGAAAGCATAGCAACCCACTCCAGTATTCTTGCCTGGAGAATCCCCATGGACAGGGGAGTCTGGCGGGCTACAGTCCACGGGGTCGCAAAGAGTCAGACATGACTGAACAACTAACACTTTCTTACACTTTCTTTCTTAAAATATCTGACCTTAGCAAATTTTACAGAAGCATGGGGATGCTTTGTTGGGAACCTCTGGGGACATTGGAAGGGCCCGTGTAAGCAGAGAAATATAAGCTTATGTTTATTTAGCTTCATGGGGATCAGCCCTGCTTCCAGCTGCATGTGACAGGAATACAGCTCCAATTGGCTACAAAATACAAGAAACCTCCCCTGCGTACAGACTGGAAGTCAGAGGCGGGTGGCTGGAGGAGTGGAAACAGCAGTGCATGTCGGGGAGGAGCTGGCCCAGGCTCATGTGCCTTTGCTGTCTGCCCCCTACAAATCAGCTCTGTTCTATGCTTGGACCCCCTCTGTTCTGGAGGTGGCTGTCAGTAGCCACATGGCTGTCCGCCTCCTCTATGAACTTTCACAGAACCTGCAGCCACCTTCTCCTTGGGTATCACTGGTCTAGAATAGATCACTCACCAGTCCAAAGCGGATCACAGGCGAGGCCACTGGGATTCCTTCTAGTCCAATCTAGTCTGCCCCTGGAGTCAAATCAAGGCCTTAAACGTGGTTGCTGCTCCTCCAGTGGGCTTCCCAGGTGGCGCTAGTGGTAAAGAACCCACCTGCCAATGAAGGGAAACATAAGAGATGCAGGTTCGATCCCTGGGTTAGGAAGATCCCCTGGAGGAGGGCGTGGTAACTCTAGTATCCTTGCCTTGGAGAATCCCATGGACAGAGGAGCCTGGTGATCTACAGTCCATAGGGTTGCAAAGAGTCAGACGTGACTGAATTGACTTAGCACGCTCCTCCAAGAGGGTAGAGACTTATCTTCATATGATTGCTGGAGTGAAGAGTAGGCCACGTCCACTTTCCTTTAAGGATAATGATGCTGGATGACGAGGCACCTGACAAGCTTATTGGGAGAAAATATGCAGTTAGGTTACACCCAGATCAACCTTAGACTAATAGTCAGTCAGCAGGCGTTACTGAAGACTTACTCTATGCTTAGCTGAATACCATACCAACAATTCCTTTTATAAAATTGTGGTTGGATGTATATAACACAGGGCTTCCTGGGTGGCTCAGTGGTAAAGAATCCACCTGCAATGCAGGAGAAGCAGGGTCAGGAAGATCCCCTGGAGAAGGGAATGGCAACCTACTCCAGTAGGCTTGCCTGGGAAATCCCATGGACAGAGGAGCCTGGCAGGCTATAGTCATGGGGTCACAAAAGAGTTGGACATGACTGAACCACTAAACCACCACCACCACCATATATAACACAGAGTTCAGCATCTTCACCACTTGGGAGCATACAGTTTTGTGGCATTAAGTACAATCATACTGTTGTACAACCATCCATCTTCAGAACCTCTTCATCTTCCCCAAGTTCTGTACCCATAAAACAGTAATTCCTCTAACTTGAGGTCCCCGGGGGTGGTCAGATTCACCAGTTCCTCTTGAGCAGATATCCCTGTTTACATTTCACGTCTCACAATAGGGAAATGAACACAGAGGTGCCATTTTGGTTCATTCATTCATTCCTTCCAGCCAGCGAGCCTAAGCGCGAACTCCAGAATAATTGCCTTCTGTTGCTTGCTATGAACTACAGGGAGACAGGAGAAACATAAAAACGCCTCAGTAACTCCTCAGCTACATTTTTCACAGGGCTGTGGGAGAGCTGGCAACAAGGAGAAAGGATGTATTTTTGAAAGGATAAAGCCCCCTTATTACAGTGTTACAGAAAATTCCTGCTGCTACAGTTTCCTTCAGGAAAACTCCAGGCGCTGCCAGTACCGGTGTAGGTAAAACAATGAAGACATTCTGAAGCCTTGTTTTCAAAGCCAAGAACAAGCTTCAGGAGTGCCAGGAAATGTCACCATAAAAGTCCGAGGAGATGGAAGCGTCCTGGAGACCACACCGACAGAGCTTTTATCGGTGCTGTTGTGTCACGAGCACCCTGCCTGGCTATCCTTATGGAAGGGGGGGTCCCTTGCAAGGGAAGAGCCTTTTTCTGGTCACTTCTTAGCCGTCAATGGCTGCGTGACTGTTGGGCTGAAAGCATTCAAAGTCAGGAACTTTTATTCCGTCTGTCTGTGTGTGTGAAGCAGAGGCGCCTGTATCATTCCTTCAGTATTCTCCCGAGAGGACGTGGGTGCTCAGCTGAAGTGAGGTTGCCTTTCTCAGTTTCTGCACTCCTCACACTTGGAGCCGGATAATTCCTTGTAACCAGGAGCTGCCGCCTGCCCTGTAGGAAGGTTAGCAGCACCCCTCACTACTCGATACTGGTGGCAGTGCCCCCACCCACAACTTGTGCTTATCACAACCAAAAACATCTCCAGTGGTTGCCACGTGTGCCCTGTGAGTGGGCTTGCCGGCTTTAGGAAAGAGGATGGGAAGAAGGGAGGAAGGAGGGAGGAAAGGACAGAAGAAGGAAAGAAACAAAAAGGATGCCTAGTTATATGTGAATTTCAGCTAAGCAAGGACTCATTTTATTTTAATATTTGGGACATACTTATACTAAAAAGGTATTCAGTAAAATATTTTAAAAATTGGAATGTAGTTGCTTTACAACGTTGAGTTAGCTTCTGCTGTACAATGAAGTGAATCGGCTATAAATATGCACATATGCCCTCCCTTTTGGAGAAGGCAGTGGCACCCCACTCCAGTACTCTCGCCTGGAAAATCCCATGGACGGAGGAGCCTGGTGGGCTGCAGTCCATGGGGTCGCTAAGAGTCAGACCTGACTGAGTGACTTCACTTTCACTTTTCACTTTCATGCACTGGAGAAGGAAATGGCAACCCACTCCAGTGTTCTTGCCTGGAGAATCCCAGGGATGGCGGACCCTGGTGGGCTGCCGTCTATGGGGTCACACAGAGTTGGACATGACTGAAGCGACTTAGCAGCAGCAGCAGCAGCCCTCCCTTTTGAGCCTCCTTACCACTCACCCGACCCCACCCCTCTGGTCATCACAGAGCTCCGTCCAAGCTGAGCGCCCTGTGCTGCACAGCGGCTTCCCACTAGCTATCTGTTTTGCACAGGGTGGTGAATATATGTCCAGGCTACTCTCTCTATTCATCCCACCCACTCCTTCCCCCACTGGCTCCACAAGTCTGTTCTCTGTTCCTGCCCTGCAAATAGATTCATCGGTACCATTTTCCTAGATTCCCCATGCATGTGTTAATATACGATATTGTTTGTCTTTTTCTGACTTTCTTCACTCTGTGTGACAGACTCTGGGTTCATCCACATCACTGCAAATGACCCAATTTCTTTCCTTTTTATGGCTGAGTAACATTCCATTGTATATATGTACCACATCTTTATCCATTCATCTGTCGATGGACTTTTAAGTTGCTTCCGTGTCCTGGCTATTGTAAATAGTGCTGCAGTGAACGCTGGGATACATGTGTCTTTACAAAAGTATTCGTTGCTTATGTGAAGTCCAGATGTAATAGGGAATCCTGGGTTTTATCTGGGAACCCTATGTGGGGGGCAGCATCAGCTCCAGTTGAGAACTACTGCTTAGTGTAACCAGCGGGACTTGGTTTGACTAGGACTGTCTTTTTTTTTTTTTTTTTAATTAGAGGATACTTGCTTTACAATATTGTGTTGGTTTCTGTTGTCATACATCAGCATGAATCAGCCACAGGTATACACATGCCCCCTCCCTCCTGAGCCTCCCTCCCGTCTCCCACCCCATCCTACTCCTCTAGGATGTCGCAGAGTACTGGATTGAGCTCCCTGTGTCACACTGCAGATTTCCACTGACTGTCTATTTTACATACAAGTCCCCACTGCCTATTTCATGTATATGTTTCTATGCTACTCTCTCCATCTGTCCCATCTTCTCCTCGTCCTGGTTTTAGCATTACAAGTTCAGCATCCCAGGAAACCCCTCAATCCCAGGCAAACTCAGAACACTGGGCACCCTGGAAGCTTCAGGCTCCATCTTTTGTGCTGGTTTCGCCTGTAAGGCTCCCTCAGGCTCCCCAAGCCCCTGGGAGACGCCAGTACTTTCAGTGAATGGAGAGGCTTCACTGCGGGACTGACAGGGCCCTCCATGGGAACTGCTAAATGGTCCTATTTCTGTTGAATGGTTGATTCGCAAACACAACCAAAGCATTACCAATAATGGCTCCAGCCAGCCTTCAAAGTGCCCTATTGATTTTGACGACCTCAGAGTAGATTATTCTTCCCAGAAAACAACATCCATATCCCAGACATTTCATCTTAAATAGCCCAGTGCTGGGAACTAATGGGACTCCCCCACCAGCCAGTGTGACTACAAGTGTGCTTCGGTTTTCCTATAAATCCTCAAGATGGAGTTTCCGTGGGTTGTTGTTGCACTAATTCAGAGTTGTATTGACCTATCTCCCCCTGCTTCCTGGGGGGAATGCCTAGTAACAACTAAGCAACACAGATTTTTTTTTTTTCCTTTCCCCTGTCATTTTATATTGGGCAAGACAGCAAATCGACGCAGGGGCAGGGGAGGAGGGTGTTCCAGAAGATTCTTCCGTACTAATATATTGGTTGCTCTCCATGGTGTTTCTCAGTCCACCGCAGACCCTATAACTCACTCTATAATTTTTTTTTTCCGCACAAAACTCCAGACTTAAGACACTATGAAAAGAAAATTCATTTTTGGTTTCTTGAGCCCATCAGGTTCCTAGTCGCTATAATGGGCACTTGACCACTGTGTTAGTTGGTGGTGCTACGTGCCTGCTAAGTCACTCAGTTATGTCCAACTCTTTGTGACCGTATGGACCATAGCCCGCCAGGCTCCTCTGTCCATGGGGGTTCTCCAGGCAAGAATAATGGAGTGGGTTGCCATGCCCTCCTCTAGGGGATCTTCCCGACCCAGGGATCCAACCCACATCTCTTAGGTTTGCCTGCACTGGCAGGCAGGTTCTTTACCACTAGTACCATCTGGAAGCCCCTCGTTGGTGGTGGCTGGGGGTAAAAATGAAGTGTTCTTTAAGAAATCAAAAAATGAGACCTTTCCCCAAGAATTTAACTGAAAAAGTTCATGTTTGATGGCAATGACTAACCTGGTAAATGTGCTACTAAGAAGTCTGGGAACAGCTCACAGCTCCCATCGGGACATCTGGACGTAGTCTCCGAGAGGCAGGGTGTGGCATGATGGCACAGAGTTCAGGAGACCCCACGGTGGTCAGGAGGACCTCTGTGCATAGCTCTGCCCGCTGCTAACTTGAAGTCAGTCCGTTGCATTGAATGGAAGTATACTTGTTATTTTTCTTAAATATTTATTTATCTATTTGGCTGACCAGGTCTTATTTGAGGCTCGAGGGCTCCTTGCTCTTCATTGCGGCTTGTGGGGTCTTTAGTTGAGGCATGTGAGATCTAGTTCCCTGACCAGGAATCGAAGCTGGGCCCTGTGCGTTGGGAGCACAGAGTTTTACCCACTGGACCACTAGAGAAGTACCCTGGAGGTATAGTTAATTCCTAGAGCCCAGCCCATTGAGTTTGACCATGTCTGGAGAAGGACATTATAAACAGCCTGGAAGTGAACTAGGAGACTTGGGCACTTTCTTATCAGTAGGTAACTGGGGCCTTACCCTTGAAAACATGCATCCCCTCATCCAGGGATTATACTCAGCTTTTGCTTTACAGAGCTTTCTGGATCTTGAGATTGTGACTAGAAAATTATAGACTGATAGAAGCAAGTTTTCATAGCCATATATTAACATTGGGAAGGTAAGTGAATTCTGGCTCTTGCCATGGGCGAGCCCTCACCAGCTCCTCCGTGTGAGAGCTGAGATGGAGCTAGAGAAGGCTGCAGCCAGGACTGCAGGAATCATGACTGGCTGTGTTGTTACAGGGCTCAGGGGAAGGGGGAGCCCTTCGAAGCCAGAAACTGCAGCAACCCGAGGAGGCAGCCAGCAGGAAGGTGGCCAAGACAGTCCTCAAGGAGCCATATTGAGGGTTGTATCTTAGGGACTCGTATGGGGTGGCTCAGACGGTAAAAGCATCTGCCTACAATGCGGGAGACCCGGGTTTGATCCCTGGGTCGGGAGTATCCCCTGGAGAAGGCGATGGCACCCCACTCCAGTACTCTTGCCTGGAAAATCCCATGGACTGAGGAGCCTGGTAGGCTCCAGCCCATGGGGTCACAAGGAGTCGGACATGACTGAGTGACTTCACTTTAACTTTTCAGGTGGGAAACAAGCAGGAGGAGGAGGACTGGACGTTCCTATTTGGGTCTGGAGGCAGGTCAGCTCGCTTGGGTGGGTGAGCACTGGCTAAACCGGATTGGCCTTCAGAAGGCTCCAGGGAAATGGTGCATTTGTTGGCCTGGTAGCACAGTCCCTGGTCCTCCCCCGTGTGAAAGGATTGCACGTGTGTGCTAAGTCACTTCAGTCGGGTCTGACTCTTCACGACCCTATGGACTATAGCCCGCCAGGCTCCTCTGTCCATGGGATTCTCTAGGCAAGAATACTGGAGTGGGTCACAATACCCTCCTCCAGAGGATCTTCCCGACCCAGGGATCAAACCCCCATCTCTTATGTCTCCTGTGTTGGCAGGTGGGTTATTTACCACTGGCACCTCCTGGGAAGCCCTTAGTAGAAGGATTAGGTCATCGGATTAGCTAAGGGCAGGCTGGCCTCAGGGATCAGGAAGTGGTGTCTCCTGCCTGAACCGCTCTTAGTATGTTTTTACACACACTGCAATCTCTTATCCATCAATTATTAAAAAGCTAAGTGACTTTCATCTCCAGCTGTCTTCTCTTCCCATCAGGATATAATTCAGAAGGTGGACAACTTGGGTTTGATTATTTTACATCCAGGATTCAAACTTTTAGCTCTCAAATCCTTGTTCAAATCCTGAGCATGAAGAGCAGGGCGTGAAGCACAGGCCTCTGTAAAGCCAGGGCAGGTGGTGGGGGGAGATAGAACATAGATACATAAGACAAACAGGCAGGTGGGGCCATGTCATCCCACCATCCTCAAGTGACCCGTTTACCTGGGGGCTAAGAACCTCCTGGTAAAGGAATTTGAACAATGCCAGAGTTCTGATACATAAACAAGGCATGTTTTGTGACTTGAAGGTAAGTCCCATAAGGCTTATCCACAGAGGCAAGAGAAGTGCCAAGCATGTTGCAATTATCACACAAAAGAATAATCCCATACACAGCCTTCCTGGGACCAGGTATTGTTCTAGGCATCATACGTAAGTCAACTCAAGTTAACCAGTAACAACCTCATAGGGAAGTGTAGCATATGTTTTGGGTGCCACATCAAGGCCCCTTGTCTCACCCCAGATTTTAGTCCACTGTAGTGGGGGATTTTCTTCTTGGATGAGACCCTTCAGCTGTGTGCCCAGATTTGACCCTCTCTGCCCCTGAGACCCACTGAAGCTGCAGACGCCAACTCAGCCTTCTGAAGGGCAGGGCAGGGCAGGGCAGGTGGCCCCTAGTACCTGGCTCCCGCTCTGGACAGCTCTCCAATAAGAGGGGCGGGGCAGGCTTGCAGCTGTGGATAAATGCTCCTGCCCCTGCCCCTTCAGGAAGACAGTTCCGGCGGGGTGGTGGTATGTTCTGCACACTTTTCAGACCCTGATAACATACCCTCATGTTGGGCCTTCCCTCCTTCCCAGCTCTTCTTCCTGCCCCTCCGCCCCTGCCTCCTGGATTGCTTTGGTTGTTCCGTTGCTCAGTTGTGTCTGACTCTTTGCGACCCCATGGACTGCAGCATGCCAGGCTTCCCTGTCCTTCACCACGGGAAGCTCTCCAATAAGGGGGGACGGGGTTGCTCAAACTCATGTCCATTGAGTTGATAATGCCATCCAACCATCTCATCCTCTGTTGCCCCCTTCTCCTGTCTTCAGTCTTTCCCAGCGTCAGGGTCTTTTCCAATGAATCAGCTCTTGGCATCAGGTGGCCAAAAGTGACTTCCTGGGGTCACTTTGCAAATTAACGACCCACATCTAAGTCCCTGTCTCAACCCTGCTTGCAGGGAGACCCAAACCAAGATAAAGAGATTCCATAGATATGATTATTTTATAGATAATCAGTCCACAATGAATATTTGTTGCTGACTGATTGAATGAATGAACGTGAGGTTGGGAGGGGAGGAGAATGACTTGAGGTGGCTGTGACAGAGGAGTCACTAAACTTGCCACCCCCACCTACCACCACCACCACTAAAATTGAGGAAGTAGCCTTGCTGCACATCCCCATGTCCCCTGTCACAGAGGACAGCCCAGGGAGCTGATCCTCTTCTCTCTTCACACAGGCTGGGGCTGCAAGGGCCAGAGTGAGCTGCAGACATCTGCTTCTGAAGTCCTTTCCTGGGCTGCTGTAGAGCACTGGGAGCTACATTCAATATCTTATAATAACCTGTAATGGAAAAGAATCTGAAAAAGAATAGATACACATATATATGTCTGAGAGTCCCTTGGACAGCAAGGAGATCAAATCAGTCCATCCTAAAGGAAATCAACCTGGATTATTTTATTGGGAGGACTGATGCTAAAGCTGAAGCGCCAGTACTTTGGCCACATGATGCCAAGAGCTGACTTACTGGAAAAGACCCTGATGCTGGGAAAGATTGAAGGCAGGAGGAGAAGGGGATGACAGAGGATGAGATGGCTGGATGGCATCACCGACTTGATGGACATGAGTTTGAGCAAACTCTGGGAGTTGGTGATGGACAGGGAAGCCTGGTGTGCTGCAGTCGATGGGATCACAGAGAGTCAGATAAGACTTAGTGATTAAACAACAATATATGTATAACTGAGTCACTTTGCTGTACACCTGAAAGTAACACAAGTTGTAAAGCGAGTACACTTCAATTTTTTTTAAAATGAGAGGCTTCTGGAGAGTGTCCACTCATCATAGGCCTGGATGGGAGCACTGGAATTTCTACATGTGGCCAGCAGTGCCCACAGCAGGTCCGAGCTTGGCAAAGGATGCTGACCACCCAGTCACCACCAATATCCTGGTCTGACTCATAAGCCCACTGAACTCTTCTTAACTCCCAGGAGAACCTTGAGATAGGGCTTGCAAAAGACTGGAATTCTGGTGAGCAATTTATGTGGCATAATTTCCCCTGTGAATAATGAGACTTAGGGACAAGCTGGTTACAATGCTCTGACTTAAGGAAACACACCTTGAGTTCCTCACGCTGCCCTCTGACGGGAGTATGACTACAGTTTCTGAAGATGGGCGGCCCGAGCTAGAATCTCAGTCTGGCCACCTGCTAGGCATGTGCAGGGACGTTTCTGTAATACATTTGGCTCTTTTGTAAAATTGATATAATATTCATGATTGCCAGGGGATTTGTCATGATTAAGTGAGATTCTGCATTTAGAGCACTTAGCACACAGAGCAATCACTCAATACCTGTTAGAGAATATTTTATCATCGGCACCCAATTTCTCCATTTTATCCCCTTTTCTCAATTCTGGACTAAAGCTATGCTAGTGAATTTCAATCATGGTATCTGGCCATCCAGCATCTCAACCGCCTTTTTAATTTGAGGAGTCCGCTACTTTGAGCTCTCATTAGTCCTGGATCCCTGGCGCCCATTGTAGAGGATAACAAAAACTGGAGCTTCCAGCAGCCTTTGCAGCCGGGGCACAAGCCACCTGCAGGAGCCCCCAGTGCTGTGCCCGAGCTGGGCCTTGACTCCGGCGCTGGAAGCAGGAGCGGTTTGGTTCCTCCTCTCCCTCTCTGCTGCAGGTTGAAGTTTGTGACATGGAGGTGGCAGCGATGCCACCCAGGGTTCAGTGGGGGCAGCAGGAGTTCCCCCAGCCTCCTCCTGCCACGTGATTCTGGGTGTTGCTCCAGGCTGCTTATCCCCCAGCTCAGGCATCTGCCTTCCAACCGATTTTCTAGCTGCTCAGGATTCTTTCCATCAAACTCTCTTCTGCTCCCATTGATGAAGGCTGGCCTCTGATGCACGGGACTCGGCACCATTACCCCAGCCCGGGCTCACAGCGCCTGTCCCTGTCCATGCCTCGCTGAGTCACCGGCAGTCCTGTATTTCTAAACCCGAAGCCAACACAAGCCATAACTCACGAAGCCCTGATGACTTCTTGCCTGTGTTACTGAGACAGTTCTCCCCTCAGCCCAGCCCCCACACTACCGTCAGAGCAGTGCTTGTAGGACACAGATCTGGACCCAACACCCCTTCCTCACCGGCTCCTCTGAATGTTCCAAGTACTGACGGCACCCAGTACTGTTCTGACCACTTCCCTGTTCCATCTCCTCCCACCACTCACCCTCTCTCAATGCCCAGACAGACACAATGCCCCATGTCCCACCACATCCCCCCAGACACACCACATCCCCCCAGACACACCATGTCCCCCCAGACACACCATGTCCCCCCACTTGTATCTCAAGGCACCTGCCAAACACAAAGTGCTACTCATCCTTTGATTGGCCTTGGATTAATTCTATCCTGAGATGATGCTGGAAGAACATGGGCTTGGAATGAAAAGACTTGAGCCCAGATTCTAGCTCCCCGCTTGACTTCTTTCTGCAGAGCCTTCGGTTCTTCATTTACCTTCCACAGATTTCGCCACGTGTCAGCAAAAGCATCTGGCTCAGGGGAGCACACCACAGGAGCTCAGTAAATGCTAATTCCTGCTCTCCTCCTGGTGCCTAGTCAGCCTGAACCTCTCACCAATTTCTCCTCCAGGGAAAAGGCCTCGTGGGCCCACCAGGCTGGGCTGGCATGTGCAGTGCCTCATTAGGAGATGCAGAGAGCCTGGAGATCAAAAAAGCTGGCACAGAGGACACAGCAGGGCTGCCTCTTCCGAGTCCTTTGTGGTCACACGTGACCATGGAGAACAGCACCGTGAACAGGACGTGTGTAACAGTAGCTCAGGTCAATGCACACGCCCTTCCAGAAATGCCCTGAGGCAGCACAGCCTTTGGCAGCCTGCCCCCCCACCCCCCAACACACACACTTTTTTTCACTAATCATGGCAATGATTTGTCCAAAAAAAAAAAAAATCACATAGCAAAGGAAGCCAAAGGAATGTTGGTGCCTGTCCCCAGAAGCCACACATGTCTATTTTTGGTTCCCAGTAAAGCCTAGGACCCTGTAATTAGTGTAATAACATGCTCTCTTCGTGGGGACAGATGACACAGTTGACCCCCGGTCCCCATCCATCTGGGCACAGGACATGTGCCGTGGGTTGTTTTGCCAGCTGTGGACTTGGATTGCTTGTCGGTGCTTCTCATCTTGCTTGGTCTGGGACCAGGCATTGGCAGGAAGGTAGGGTAAGATGAGTGTGGGGTCCACTGGACCTCTGAAGAAGGAATGGGCAGATGTGGAGTCTGGGGGCATCGTGGATAAGACTTGCATGGAATGTGGCCAAGGAGTCACTTCTGTAAGGACCAGATGGCTCCCAACCCTTTTAGTAATCAAACCCCTCACCTTGGTCTTTCCAACCTGAGACCGGTGGACTCAGTTCCGGCTCCCTGCTCAACCACTTCCTAGTCTTGGGAGCTGACTCGACTGCCAGGCCGCCCTCAGGACACTGCCAAGTCCAGCCTCCTGGTCAGATGTCAAGTATAAACTCTCAGACCAGCCTCCCTGAGCATAGTGAAGCCCGGTTACCCCTCGGTGGGCAGCTGTGGAACACTGTTCCCTACTGCTCTCGATGAGTGTGGGGTCAGCTGGACCTCTGAGGAAAGTGGCAGAATACGGGTTCCCAAACTCCTCTGGTTCTTTCTTATCGCTGCATCCTCAGGCACCATCTTCTGGAGACTGTATGCTGCCCCCCTGGCCTCCCCCCACCGCACTTTCTCCTCTCCCCTCTCTCCTGCTTGATTCTTCCTGACGCCCACGGCTTTCTCAAATTATCCTACTTTTTATTATTGAAATATAGTTGATTTACAATGTTTCAGGTGTACAGCAAAGCGATTCCATTTTATGTATATATTCATATGTATATATGTATATTTCAGATTCTTTTCATTATAGACTATTGCAAGACATTGAATACGTTTCCCTGTGCTATATAGTAGGTAGGTCTTTGTTGATCTCTTGTACATAGTAGTGTGTCTTTGTTAAACCCAAACTCCCAATTTGCAATGAACAGTATGAGGACACGTAAGGAAGAAACAGTATCAGGTCACCTCAGGGTAAAGCTTTTCTGAAGACTCTCCCCTAAAAGCAGATAGCATTGTCCTGCCACCTGGAACCTCCCCTTTGCCCACTCCATCATCACCCCATCATCTTGATGGTCTCTCTGGTTCCAGTCGGCTCCCCTCCCGGTTTGGACTGGGGTTCCTACCCCCCAGGGAGCCAGGCTTTCCAGTGTTCCCTTTCAGTGTTACAATTCTGTGGCCCCTGCCTACCCTCCAGTCATTTGTTCCCTAAGCCTGGGCGTCATTTTGCCAGCCCCAAGAAAAGTACAAAGAAGTCTCTTACCAAACCTCACCGTCCTCACTGGTAAAGTACAGACGATCTCAGGCCCCTTCTGGTTACTCTTGTATGCGTGTCTATGTGTGTGTCGTGTATAAGCGTGTAGAGACAGGTGCGTGCATACGCGTAACAGCCCTCTTATTCAGTCTTTATGATGAACTGAATACAGGTGGGCCGTTGTAGCTACTCACATCCTGGCCTTCTGACATTGGGGCGGTGATGTCTCTGTGACCTCACCTGCGTGCCTGGTAAGCAGAGGCACTGGGAGTGTTGTGCCGCTCAGAGAACAGGTAAGTGGGGTTCTCTTCCCACAAGTTCTCTGAGCCCATATATCCCTGTGGTTAAGAACTCAGGCTCTGCATCATCCGATCCGAATTTGCATCTCAGCTCGGCTGTTCAGTGGCTGTGTACTCTTATTTTTTAACTTGAACTATGGTTAATTTACAATGTTGTGATAGATTCAGGTGTACAGGAAAGTGATTCAGTTATGTACATACAATATGCCTTTCAGATTCTTTCCCTTTATAGGTTATTATAAGAGGGTGACTGTAGTTCCCTGGGCTATGCCTGTCCTTGTTTTTTGCCTATTTTATATATAGCACCATGTATATGCACTTCCCAGGTGGCTCAGACGGTAAAGCGTCTGTCTACAATGAGGGAGACCTGGGTTCAATCCCTGGGTCAGGAAGACTCCCTGGAGGCAATGGCAACCCACTCCAGTACTCTTGCCTAGAAAGTCCCATGGACAAAGGAGCCTGGGGTCCATGGGGTCTCAAAGAGTCGGACACGACTGAGCAACTTCACTTTCACCATGTATATGCTGATCCCAAACGCCTAGTTTATCCCTCTGTGCCCCCTTCCCTTTGGTAACCACAAGTTTTTTCCTATGTCTGAGAGTCTGTTTTGTAGATAAGTTCATTGTGTCATTTTTTATCCTTTTAAAAAAATACTTATTTTTGGCTGTGCAGGGTCTTGTTGCTGTGCACAGGCTTTCTCTAGTTGCAGCGAGCAGGAGCTACTTTCTGGTTGCAATGCTCAGCCGTCTCCATCGTGGCTTCTTTTATTGTGGAGCATGGGCTCTAGAGCACGCGACCTTCGCTGAGTTAGCCCGCAGCATGTGCGATCTTCCCAGACCAGGGATCAAACCTGTATCCTCTGCGTCAACAGGCAGATTCTCAACCACTGGACCACAAGGGAAATCTCAGTCACATTTTACATTGCACATATAAGTGATTCTTATTTGTCTTTCTCTGTCTGACTTCACTTTGTATGATCATCTCTGGATCCATCCGTGTTGCTCCAAATGGCATTATTTCATTCCATTTTATAGCTGAGTACTAATCCATTGTCTATATGGACCACGTCTTCTTCATCCATTCATCTGTCAATGGACGTTTAGGTTGCTTCCATGTCCTGGTTATTGTAAATAGTTCTGGGAACACTGAGGTGCATGTGCCTTCTCAAATTATGGTTTTCTCCAGATATACGCCCAGGAATGGCATTGCTGGTCACATAGTAGTTCCATTTTTAGTTTTGTGAGGAACCTCCATATTGTTTTCCGTAGTGGCACACCAGTTTAAATTCCCACCAACAGTGTGTCGAGGGTTGCTTTTTCACCTTACCTTCCCTACCACTTATTATTTGTAGACTTTTTGATGATGGCTATTCTGAATGGTGACATCAAGTTGCTTAACCTTTCTGAGCCTGAGTCTTATCCTCTGGGACATGAGGAAATTAATAATATATATATATATATATATATCACAATGTGGACTTCCCTGGTGGCTCAGACAATAAAGAATCTGCCTGCAATGTGGGAGACCCGGGTTCGATCCCTGGGTCAGAAAAATCTCCTGGAGAAGGGAATAACTACCCACTCCAGTATTCTTGCCTGGAGAATTCCAGGGACAGAGGAAACTGGCTGGCTACAGACCATGGGGTCTCAGAGAGTCGAACAGGACTGAGTGACTAACATACATATCACAATGTATTCATGAGAATTACATGAGTTAGTCCATTGAAGGGCTCAGCACAGACCTGGTACACAGAACCCAGTAAATAATATTATTATTTAAATTAATATTGATATTAGTACATACTGATTCCCACAAAGTGCTTCTTGCTACATAGGTCTGAATATTTTTAATTTTTAAAATCTAGTAGCAATACATTGTAGAAGGCAATGGCAACCCACTCCAGTACTCTTGGCTGGAAAATCCCATGGACGGAGGAGCCTGGTGGGCTACAGTCCATGGGGTTGCGAAGAGTCAGACATGACTGAGTGACTTCCCTTTCGCTTTCACTTTCATGCATTGCAGAAGGAAATGGCAGCCCACTCCAGTGTTCTTGCCTGGAGAATCCCAGGGACGGGGGAGCCTGGTGGGGTGCCATCTATGGGGTCACACAGAGTCGGACACGACTGACATGACTTAGCAGCAGCAGCAATACATCATTCCTAGTGGAAAGTATGAATCGGAGCTGAGGTCAGATGAGCAAGATCAGGAAGGACATTGCAGAAGTCTGATGGCAGGAAAGGTAGCACCTTGTGAAACATTTCTGTGGTCTTCCAGATGGTAGCAATGCCTGTGATTCACGCATAACTGACACAGAGTGAATCGTGTGTCAATACACAGAGATGCCCACAAGAATAGTTGAGAGGTCTCTTTAAAGGAGCGCCAATCCATAAAAGGCCATAAATTGCGAATGAATTGTAGCAAGAACCTTGGCTTTCAACAGAGGACACATTTCCTGCACAGGCCTGCTGTAAACACTTAGGGTTCACGTGAAGATAGCGTTAGGCTAAAGTTACCCTCGGAGAAGGAAATGTCAACCCACTCCAGTACTTTTGCCTGGAAAATCCCATGGATGGAGGAGCCTGGAAGGCTGCAGTCCATGGGGTCGCACAGAGTCGGACAGGACTGAAGCAACTTAGCAGCAGCAGCAGCAGCAAAGTTACCCTCAGCCCAGCCCCTTTGCAGTGAGAAGTTTGGGATGAATCTTCTTCCATGGCCCAGATAACCAGCTGCTACCTGGGCCTAGTTCCTGGGGGAGAATCTCTCCCCAGCCCTGAGTGAATGAAATGTCCACACGTGAAAGGTTACCTAGAAGGTTCTTGACGGAACCCACTTCTCCAACCAGCCCACAGAAGAGAAGAGTCTCAGTCCATTGGGCTTGGTTTCTAAGTGACTATTGAGCTTGCATCCCTGTAGCCTCGGGGAGCCTTCTCTCTGAGACATCTGGTCCCTCCTAACCTATTGCATCTTTTAGATGTAAATGGGAGAGTGAAGGTTTAAACATCTTAAGAGGAAATCCAAAGGGAGACGTAAAGGACCCAAGAAAGAATTCTGACCCAAGACTGGGAGGCCCAAGTCCTGGTTCTGCCTCTTGCCATAGTGATATCCATGACCCACCATCCACCAGCCAGTCAGGGTGAAGCTTAGGGCTAGGGTTTCGAAGCCAAGCTGACCCTCCGCCTGTGGGTATGCTCAGGGGGAATGCAAGTTTCCAAGCTAGGGAGGGTGAGGTAACCCAGAAGCCCTTCATACCCTAAGCTTCTGCTTCCCTTCTCTCCCCTGGGCTCCATCTGTTAAATGTGGAGCCCAGCAGACCTCTCCTGGTCACACAGTCTCAACAGGAGAGCTGTTACCCCTAAGCGGGCAAAAAATGAAGAGGGTCTTGAAAAAATTCTTAATCTTTAGATATAAAGCACAGATGGCTTCCCAGGTGGCGCTAAAGAACCCGGCTGACTTAAGAGACACAGGCTCCATCCCTGGGTCAGGAAGATCCCCTGGAGGAGGAAATGGCAACCCACTCTAGTATTCTTGCCTGGAGAATCCCATGGACAGAGGAGCCTGGGGGCTACAGTCCATGGGGTTGCAGAGTCAGACATTACTGAAGCGACCAAGCACACACACAAAGCACATTTCTACACGCAGCATGGAAATAGATATGCAATACATAGAATAAATGTTAATACTACACATGCAGCCTGTTTTGTTGCTTGGGGTCCCTCAGAGGGTGGATAAAAGAGGTGCTCCCTCTTTGTAAAGCCCCAGGTCTTCTTTAATCTAAGAGGTCACCAGACATTCAGACTTTTCTGCCAAGCCTTATCCTTAAGCCATTCCTCTGCTCACTTAAAAAAAGAAAAATGTGCCCAGGTCACTGAATGCCATGACTTTAGCCTTGAAGTTGGGAATGGGATCTGTCCACGGCAGTGCCCAGCAGAAGTGTCCACCGTCAGACAGACAGGTTAACTCCGGGAAGACACGCTGAGTGCCTTTAGCATCTAGTCTCTCCCAGGCAGAAGTCTGTCAAGTCCAACCAGTTCTGAAGTAGAGCCTTGCACTTGGGGGTAGCCATTTATCATCCAATCAAGGTTACTTCGGAGAGTGAGAGTGGGTGCTGTTAATAAATACATCTGGACCCTGGAGTTCCTGGGACTGCCCCAGGTGAACTAGGGCATCTTACTGAGACGTATCAATGAAGAGAGTCTGCGATGTTCTCGTCATTCACCCTTCACAGATGGCCCAGGTTGGCCATGCATGTTGGTTTTGGTTGTCACATGGACCTGGGGCATCCTGGCATTGAGTGAGTGGGACCAGAGATACTCTGCCTCCAATGTACAAAAGAGTCTCAGAAAACAGAAAGTATCTGGTCCCAAATGCCAATTACTACTGAGAAATATTGATTGATATGGTGGGATCAAAGCAGTCAATCCTAAAGGAAATCAGCCCTGAATATTCACTGGAAGGACTGATGCTGAAGCTGAAGCTCCAATACTTTGGCCACCTGATGCAAAGAACTGACTGACTGGAAAAGATCCTGATGCTGGGGAAGACTGAAGGCGGTGGAGAAGGGGATGACAGAGGATGAGATGGTTGAATGGCATCACTGACTCTATAGGCATGAGTTTGAGCAAGCTCTGAGAGTTGGTGATGGACAGGGAAGCTTGGCATGCTGCAGTCCATGGGGTCGCAAAGAGTTGGACATGACTGAGCGATTGAACTGAACTGATGGTGGGATAATAATAATTTTAAATTATAATAGAAAACTCAGGGTGACAATCTCAGATGCCTCCAGGGCCAGTAAAGGACTGAAGGATTTATGCCCCTTCCTGTGTGTGTGTGTCAGTCACTTAGTTGTGTCCAACTGTTTGCAACCTCATGGATTAGAGCCCACCAGGCTCCTCTGTCCATGGAATTCTCCAGGCAAGAATACTGGAATGGGTTGCTATTTCCTTCTCCAGGGGATCTTCCTGACCCAGGGATCGAACCTGGGTCTCCTGCATTGCAGGCAGATTCTTTACCATCTGAGCTATAGGGAAGTCCCACTCTTTAAGAGACACCATCAAATAAGACCTTTTAGGCATTGAATTTGGCTTGTGGTCTTGAGACTGTGGCCTTTTAATAAAAATCTCAGTGATCAGAAAAGCTGTTTATGATATACTAAGTGACAACAAAAGACTGCTAATTAGTATGATTTCATTTTACACAGACACATACATGTATGTGTGTGTACACACACATATACGTGTGTTATCTCTACACATATATGGAGAGAGGTACTTTCGCATATTATATACATATAATATATATGTGTGCATGTGCAAAACTTCTGGAAGAGTATGGAATGAGATAGAGGGTAGCAAAAGGAGTAGATGACTCAAAGCTTAAGGATTTTCCCCTTTAAGATTTTCTAGAGCTATGGGGAAATGTGGAGCTTTTTAACAGAGATTGGCAACTGCTTAGGACAGAGGTCCCCTGGGAATAGTCTATGAAAAGAAACAGCAGCCACAAGTGTAGGGTCTGTGCCTGCGATTGTCATCACGTCCCAAATGATTTTTCCTAACCCTCAATCAGACTTCTGATGGACGTCAGTCCACACCCCTGGGCACGGCCTCCTGGCCCACAGGAATTGGAACAATGTTGTGGGTGGTGGGGGTGCAGACTGGTGGGGGGGAGGGGCAACCTGGCTGCAAACAAGCAAACCATTCCCTACCCGCTCGCTCTTCTATGAGGAAAAACGCATGGCTCGGGCCACCAGGACAATCCTTTCTGGGCTCCAAAAGAGGAAGAAATTCGCTAAACATGACATCACCAGCACAAGGAGCGGAGAAGGTTTGCCAAGAGCCCAGCCCTGTCCTGACCTGGACGGCAGCTGAGTAGTTAAGAACAGGACCAGGCACAGGATTTCCGAGACAGAGGGAAAGCCCCACCTGCCTCAGGCGTCCTCTGATGGCTGTAAAATAATCTGAATGCAGCCCTGGAGCCCCATTTTACTGACGAAGAAACTGAGGCCCGAGGAGGCTAAGTCCCTCAGTGAGCCCATGTCAGGTGTCAGATCTAGACTTGCCTGTGCCATGGTCCTTAGCTTCCCATGCTCCCCCATCATGGCACACACCTCGCAGAAGCAGCTCAGATGGTGGTGTGGTGGGCGGTGTAGCCATTGCTGCTGGTTCTCCTGGGGGATGATGACCGCAGGTGAGTGGGGCTCTGGAAGTCATCCTTCTGAGACAGGATCTAGACTGACCATCCAGTTTATCAGCTGTGCCACTGACCTACACATCAGGCAGAAATTTCCCCCTGCTCCTGGCTACAGCGGTATTTGTCTAGTGGCTTTGCTGATGGTCACTGTGCTCTCGCATTTCTGAGGCCTGCCCTGGACCACTGGTCTGACTCTGCTCCGGTCCACTTAGTCTCTTATCATCCGGAAGCCTAGCCTGGGCTTGTTCATAGGACTGGACTGGTTTCCAAGAGAGAAAAATCTACACAGCCTCTTGAGTCCTAGGCTCAGACCTGGGACGATGCCATGTCTGCCACTTTCTGTTGGCTAAAACAGGTCATGAGGTCAACCCAGATACAGGAGGTAGGGGAAAGGCTTCATCTCCTGAAGGCAAGAGCTACAGGATCACTGCAAAGAGGTATATGGTTATAGTGAGAGAAGATTGTTATGGCAAATAATATAGCACAGCCAGCTTAACACCAGCCCAGTTAGTATCCATGTCATGCTTCCCCAAGACGGTTCTCACCACTGCCCTCCCCATCCAACTCAGGTTGCCATACACAGCCTGACCAGGGAGATGATGACAGCCAGTCCTCATCCCATTTTCTGCACCCTGTATCTAATTGGCTGCTTCAATTCTTCCAGAAACTTTAGCCCTCTACATACACACCCAACTGATTAGGGTCAGAAAACCCATTGCCTCTGCTTTGAAGGACCTGACCTCAGTTGGATCCCAATCTATTGGGTTGGCCAAAAAGTTCATTCAGGTTTTTCCATAAGATGTTATGGATTAACAGACACAAAATATAGTATTTTTATTTATTTTACATAAAATAAATAAGCAATGAGGATTTACTATATAACACAGGGAAGTATATTTAAAATCTTATAATAATCTATAATGGAAAATAATCTGAAATGCATATGTATAGTGGTGGTGGTTTAGTCACTAAGTCATGTAACCCCATGGACTGTAGCCCACCAGGCTCCTCTGTCCATGCGTTTCTCCAGGCAAGAATACTGGAGTGGGTTGCCATTTCTTTGTCCAACATATGTGTGTATGTACATACATATACTCTTATGTATATATATGTGTATATATATATGAGCTTCAATGATGGTTCAGGCAGTAAAGAATCTGCCTGCAATTCAGGAGGTACAGGTTTGATCCCTGGGTTGGAAAGATCCCCTGAAGGAGGGCATGGCAACCCACTCCAGTATTCTTGCCTGGAGGATCCCATGGACAGAGGAGCCTGGCGGGCTACAGTCCATAGGGTCACAAAGAGTCAGACATGACTGAGTGACTAATACACTGAAAGAGAGTAAGGAGGTGCGCGTTGGCTCCCTGGCAGTGTTCACCCAGCACGCCCATTTATCTTCATTGAGATTCAGGACTTATTTACCGCATTCCCACGGGTGCAGCGCCAGCTGGAGCCAAACTTGGTCATCGTTTCCTCAGCAATTGTGTATTACATTCTAGCTGATGGTACATACAGTGATATAAATTGTTCACCAATAAACATGTCTCTTAAGAGCCTTATTTATCTTTGGGAAGCTTCATGAAATAATCATACAGATTCATCATGCCGTACTCTGCCCTTAGACTTTATAGGAGATTCCCCATTAACTTTAATGGGAAAGGTTGTTAGATGTCTTCTCCCCCCTCCCTTAGCATAGATCAAGGTTAGTGCGTGGCTAATAAAAGACATATTTTTTCAAGAGACCTACTGGGTCCTTTCTACCCACCTCCCCAGTGACTGCAAGAATGTGTTCTCCCAGGATGGTTTCTCATGTTTTGCCTTCTTCACAGTGAAGTGACTTACCCTCCAGTCTTTTGACCTCAAGCCGCACTTCCCAATACCTATTGGCCTCATGCTGGGAAAATCTCTCTGCCTTAAAACTCCAGAATTCTTTGTCTCCTCCACCCAATGTCTTTCCACCCTCTGTTAACCACTGCCAACCTGTTGCCACCATGCTCACCGGAAATCGCGGCTAGCTTTCTTTTCTTTTGGTGTGCCCAGCTACTGGATGACGCTTCAGCCTTGGTCTTCCTCCTTTCTGTACTTGTCCAAAGGATCAGATCCTTCAGGCTTCCTCCCTCGGTTGGAATATGTCACTCTCTGCCTTCTCATTTTCCACTGGTTCATTGATTTGTTTGGAATTAGCTCTTTTTATTGTTGTTATTTTATTTATTTGTCCGTCAGGTCGTAGATGTGGTTTGTGGACTCAGTAGTTGTGACATGTAGGCTTAGTTGCCCTAGGGCCTGTGGGATCTTAGTTCCCCAACCAGGGATCAAACCCATATTCCCTACATTGGAAGGTGGTTTCTTAACCACTGGACCACCAGGGCAGTCCCTGGAATTGGCTCTTATATTAGGGTAAAGGTTAAGCTGTTGTACCAAAAAGACTCCCAAGAAACTGTGGCTTAAAAAAAGATTGTTTTCTGTCTCAAATAACAGTCCTGGGGAAGTGGCAGGGGGCAGATCTGCTCCCCCGGTCATCTCAGAACCTCAGCGTCCTCTGTCATTCCCTTCACAGTTCTTGGCTCACGGGAACAGCCAGGTCATCGGCATATCTGACATCAATGTTTGAGCTTGTGGGCTAGGAAAGAGGGAAGATGTCGTCTCTTGTGACTGGCCCTCACCTGAAGGAGATACTTCCACTCACCTCCCCTCTGCCCATACTCATCCCAGAGATGCATCAAGCTGCCCCACACCTGCTGTGAATTCTGCTACTGTGTGTGAGAATGGGGGACAGTGAACGCTTGTGTGTCTCGGGTGCTCTCCCCTACATCTATGCGTAGTTGCCCCAATCAAACATGGTTGAAACAAACCTTTCCTCAGAATAAGACACATGAAGAAGAAAGAAGTAAAAACCAAAGAGCTGAGCGGTGGTCTCTGCCACCATGCCTCAAATCTTCCTAAACTGAAACACTTTCCTTAAAGTTAACATAGGACATGACCTTCGTAGAAAGAGACCATGCTTGGCTTCTTTCTCACCTACAGCAGACCTGAACCATCAACAGATACTGTGGATTCTTCCTGGACTGTGTGTTTGGAATATAATACACCTTCCTTCACCTCCACTACCAGTCCAACCATCAACTCTCTCCTGGATGATATATATAGCCTACTAATGATTGGAATTCTGCATTTATACACTCAACATAGCAGCCAGAGTGGTCCTTTTGAAACAAATCAGAACAGGTCACATCTCAGCTCAAAATTATCCAGTGACTCCCATCTCGAATCAGGAGTAAAAGCCAAAATATTTATAGTGACCTACAAGGCCAACATCTGACCTTATCTCTCACCAGTCTGCCCCACCCTTCTGCTGCTGCCCAGACCCTCCAGGTCTGTTTCAGCTTCACTGGCTTCCTTGCTGTTTCTAAGACATGCCGACCACACCTTGTGTCTAGGCTTTGCACTCGGCTCTTCCCGCTGCCTGGTTGCCTTTCCCCCAGGGATACACTGGGCTCCTCCCTCACCTCCTGCAGGACCAATGTCACCTTCTCAGTGAGATTTTCCCCTGACTAACCCACACAGAATGGCAACACCATATCCAGTTTTGTGCTGAGAAAAGTTTAGCCCTTTACTGTGGCTTTACCTTTACTTCCCTGGTGGCTCAGAGGGTAAAGCGTCTGCCTGCAATGCTGGAGACCCGGGTTCGATCCCTGGGGTGGGAAGATCCCCTGGAGAAGGAAATGGCAACCCACTCCAGTATTCTTGCCTGGAGAATCCCATGGACTGAGGAGCCTGGTATGCTACAGTCCATGGGGTCACAAAGAATCGGACACGACTGAGCAATTTCACTTTCTTTTCTTTTTCTTTTTTACTGTACTTTAGTTTTTGTTTCTTTAGCTCTTATAACTACCTGATATATTACTTGTTACTTGCTTGCTTGTTAATAGTGTGTGTGCCCCAGTAAACTGTGAGTGAGATGAGGGTGCACATTTTCACTGTCATATCTCTACCATCCAGAATACCTTAAGCACTCACTAAGGTATGAATGAATGTGAATGAATGGGTGGATAAATGAAATGGCAAAGGATGTAGACAACTCCCACAAGAAAAAGCACATCATAATCAAGCGTATGGGTAAATGTTCCTTACCACTTGCACTAATTGTCTACATCAGTGCTTACTATCAGGAGAGGGTGGGATGCTGTCCAGACAGCATGGAACAGTAACTCCTTAATTGAAACAATTGGAGGGGTTGACGAGACAGAAAACGTGCCATGCTAGGAGGTTCTGGAAGAGAATCAAATCTGGCAGGTGCCAGGGGCAGGCAAGGAGATTCTACCCAGCTGTAAAAATCAGTGAAAACAAGGGCTTCCCTGGTGGCTCAGGGGTAAAGAATCTGCCTGTCAATGCAGGAGACAAGGGTTTGATCCCTGATTGGGGAAGACCGCACATGCTGCAGAGCAACTAAGCCCATGTGCCACAACTATTGAGCCCGAGCCCTAGGGCCAGGGAACGGCAGCTACTGAGCCCTCATGCCCTAGAGCCTGCACTCCGCAACAAGAGAAGCCACCTCGATGAGAAGCCCATGCACTACTGCTAGAGAGGAGGCCCTCTTCATGCAACTAGAGAAAAGCCCTCACAGCACCAAAGAGCCAGCACAGCCAAAAATAAATAAATAAAATATTAAATAAAAAAAGGAGAGAATCAGTGACAACAGATTCAGGGTTAAGTTGGGGGCTGTAGGGATGTCTTAGAAGGTTAAGGCCAACAGGGCATGGTGGATTGCTAGATCTTCTTGGACTGAAGGGTCGCAGAGAGGAAGACAATAACAACTCAAGAAATGTAACTGAAGCAGATTTAGGGTGCTGTAAAAATGAATAACACAAATTTGTATTGCAGTCGCCAGTGTGAGAGAAATCGGAAAGGAAGTGGTACCATCACATACGGCTGGTGACATAAATTAGTTCAATCCTTTTGGAAGATGATATGTATCAAGAAGAAAAAAAAAGTGTATACCTTTCATTCCAGTAGATGCATCTCCTGTATTTTATCTAAAGAAGAATTTAATAGAAGAAACTAACTATAAATACAAAGACATTCACACAGCAGTCACCATCATAGCCAAACACTGAAAATGATCCAAGTGCTCATTAAGAGGGAATGACTAAATAAATGATGGTCTAGTAACTCGGTGGAATATCTGTCATAAAGCTCTAAAAATTAATTATGAAATCATAGAGCCACACTAATGACGCTCATGACAATGTCAAGTAAAAACCAAACTACAAGTTGCAGACTACTGGTTGCAGATCTTTGAAACCATATGAACAGCATGGCTAAGACTGAAGGAGAATATGCAAAAATAATTGTGTTGATGGAAAGAGGATTTTATTCTTTCCCTAAAGCTGACTTTAATTACTATAATTTGATACTAATAAGCTTTTGATGAAAGGAAATCACTTTTACATATAAGTGGAGGGAAGACGCTTCTCTTGGTGTCCAGCCAACTACTCCTGTCCCGTGGGATCCACTAGAGCCAGGCGTCACTGAAGAACTTGGAGAGGCAGTCTTCTGTCCAGAGCACCGTCCAGCCCGGCCACAGTGAGCGCTTGGCCAGTCTTACCTACTGGGTCTAGGGCAGAGAACCATTGGGATGCTGAGTGTGGATGCCCGCTTGGGGTTCCTGTGGTTGTTCTGCATTTCCTGCCTGTGACCAAGGAGACCTGCTGGAG
>NW_011494615.1:1326451-1381095 GCF_000754665.1 Bison bison bison | reverse complement strand
AGACATGGACTTCACGAGGATGCTTCCTGCCTTCCTGGCTAAACACTGAGCAGCAGCCCCAGGCTTGAAGGCCAGGGTGGGAAAGACCCAGCCTTCCTGAGTTAGCAGCTGAGTAACCTTCTGCCACCAGAGGAGAGCTGGTAGCAGTCATTTAATTAGTCTCCGAGCCCGCGGGCACCTTGCTGTCAGTTCGACCATAGTGTAAGAGCCAAAGGGGCGTCCTGTCTGCCTTTTACAACTTGTCTCCTTTAATAGCTCACTTTTCCAGACTCCTCCACAGCCCGCAATGAGAGCCACACTGTCTCACAGAGACAACACTCATCCAGGTCAGATCATCTGTTGCCTTGACTCTGGGCAAAGCTACATTGACTTCCCTGGTGGCTCAACTGGTAAAGAATCTGCCTGCAATGCAAGAGACCTGGATTTGATCCCTGGTCAAAGATCCCCTGGAGAAGGAAAAGGCTACCCACTCCAGTATTCTGGCCTGGAGAATTCCGTGGACTGTATCGTCCATGGGGTCACAAAGAGTCGGACACGATTGAGTGACTTTCTCAGCAGCAGCAGCAGCCATACAAATAGCTGTCAGCATTTGTCTGAATCTTCTCCATAGAAAAATACTCTCTGACCTCCTGCAGTCATGCTCATCTGAAAAGCAAAGTGGTGTCCCATAGCTTGAGCCACCTGAAATTCCTACTAGTTTAATGGTTTTCTACAACACTGCTGTTTTACCATATAACCTTCCATTCTACCTGTTAACCGAAGCAGAAAGTAATCATGTATCACCATTGCCTGAGCCTTAAAGTCCACCCACCCATTTAATCTTCACAACAGTTCTATGTAGGAGATACTGCTATGATCCCCATTTAACAGATGAGAAAACTGAGGCAGAGCCAACTGAGTAACTGGGCCAAGGTCCCACTGCAACTGGCAGAACTGGGCTTTGCACTACTTGGGTTCCCTTCGGGGAACTGCCCACATCACTACTTCCCTGCCTTCCTCCACAGAATTACTGACACTCCAGAGGAAGAGCACAGCTTTCAGGATAGACAAGCCTCCAGAATTCAGTTTGCCTTCTAAAGTATTTCCGAGTTGTGGAGAATTCACTTAAGCACAACCATTAAGTCCCACTGATGATCTGCCTGCTTCAGGGGAGGCGAAACAAGCTTCCCGCAACGTTTCAGCCCAGCAAAGTTTTTGGTTAATAGTCTCAAATCTAGTCCCATGCTCTGAGAAGAAAGCGGGGGCGGGGGGGGGTGTCTGAAACTGAAGGAGAAGTTTGGCTGTGAACATTAAACTTCTTTCTTTTTTAATATTTATTTATTTGCTTGCATCAGGTCTTGGTTGCAGCAGGTGGGATCTAGTTCCCTGGCCAGGGATCGAACCCAGGCCCCCTGCATCGGGAGCGTGGAGTCTTAGCGACTGGACCACCAGGGAACTCCTTAAACTTCTTTTAAAAAATTAAGACCTTCAGTTTTAATATTTTTATTGGAGTATAGCTGATTTACAATGTTGTGTTAATTTCTATTCTACAGGAAAGTGATTCAGTTATACGTACATGTACATTTTTAAAAAAATATTCTCTTCCACTATGGTTTATCATAGGGTATTTCTTATTGGAATATAATTACTTTACAATGTTCTGTTATATCAAAGGATATTACATATAGTATAGTAGGACTTTGTTGTTTATCCATTCTATGTATAAAAACTTAACATCTGCCACCCCCAACCTCCCACTCCATCCCTCCCCCAACTCCTCCCCCTTGGCACCCGCAAGTCTGTTCTCTATGTATGTGAATCTCTTTCTGTTTCATAGACAGGCCATTTGTGTTATATTTTACATTCCCCATAAAAGTGATAGCATTTGGTATTTATTTGTCTTTCTCTCTCTGACTTACTGCACTTACTGCGATCATCTCTAGTTGCATCCATGTTGCTGCAAATGGCATTATTTCATTCTTTTCTATAGCTGAGTAGTTTTCCAAAGTATGTATGTACCACATCCTCTTTATCCATTAATTTGCCGATGGACATTTACGTGGCTTCCACATCTTGGCTTTGTGGACAGTGCTGCCATGAACATAGGAGTGCCTGTATCTTTTTGAATTATAGTTTTGCCTGGGTATGTGCCCAGGGGTGGGATAGCTGGATCATATGGTTACTTTGTTTTTAGTTTTATGAGGAACTGTTTTCCCTAGAGGCTGTACCAACTTACATTTGGGGTGGGGTCTTTCCCTTCAGCAGGTGGAAGGGGGATATGAAATTATGGGAGTGATACACGGGTCTTACTTTCACTGTAACTTACACTTATAACCACGGGCAGGTAAAGAAGGAAGAATACCCAGTTCCAGTCCCCAAAAACAAAACCATAAAATTTCCTGTTCAAAGACCTCTGCTGTTTCCCAGTAACTGGGAGATCAGGCTGTGGTCCCCCCACTTCCCACCCAGAGCCCTGTCTGGTCCACTGCGTCTCCTTCCCCAGCCTCGGCTCATGAGGACTGCACCCCCCACCGCAGGCCACAGTACTCCGTTTAGCCGCCATCTCTGTGCCTGTGCCCTCCGCACCCTCTGCACCCTCACCAGAAAGGCCGCCTTGCCTTTCTCTGGCCTACTACTTATTTTCAAGACCTACTAAGCTGCTACACCTCTGTAGCTCTCTTCTCTTATCTCACCTTCTGCTTCCTGCTCCCCAGTTAGTCATCCTTTCCTTTGAGCTCCAGGATACACCGTGTTAGTTTTGTTTAAACCTTCACTGCATGATGTTATAATTGTTGGTTGCCATCCCATCTCCCTTACTCTAGCAGGAGCAACCGGAAGACAGCCACGCCTCTCTCGTCCTTATCTCTCACACCCCTTCCTACCTCCTTTCCTCAAGGCTCTTGAGTCAAGTCCTGTGACCATATGGGGAGGATTCTTAAATCTGTAGGTAATGTAATGAATAAGAGGAAGTTTTTAGAAATCTAGATGACAGTAGATATTTTTGGAAGGTGAGGCACAGAATGCTGTGTGCTAAGTGACTCAAGGACAAGTGATCCAGGAAATGATCTGGAGTGATGGTACCTGGAATGCAGCGGACTGTCTCTGACTGCTCTGAAATCAAGCCTTCCATTGGCCCTGATTCTTGTGTTCCTACATACAAGGTTGAGTTTGTACTTGTAATCCCTTCCCAAGGAGACTGTAACTGTCACAATTTCCCTAAATGATCCACAGGGGCAACCTCCTCTTAGCATAGAGGGTAGTTGTTCATTCAAGAGACTGGGAGAATTGGAAAATATAACTGGCTGGGTTGGGTCGCCCTCGGGTACCCTGGCCTTGACTGGTCTCTGCTGTCCTTGTGCAGCGCTCAGTCCCTGCTTCCCGTCGCACTCCACCCCCTCCCCTCCCTGCACCTCCTGACTCTCTTCTGTGGGATCACTCCCTGGGCCAGTTGGTCCACCCTCTCTGACCACATGATAAAGGACAGTGTTCACAGCACCTGCAGTTTCGACGATGCAGGTCACTCTTCTGAGTCATCTGTCCCTGTGTTATCAAACACACCGCATTCTGAGAGCTTGCGTCTAAAAGTGTCACTGGCTATTCACATTTCTGAAAGGCTCCCCTTGCAGGTTTATTTTAGGGTAGACATCTGGCCTTCTGGCAGAAAGGTCCTCTTCATATTTTAATAGGGTTTGACACAGAAGCTTCAAGAAAAGAGATAGGAGTTGGCCTATTCCATCTACCCCAGGATACTTGCCTCTCTTGAAATAATTCATCCCTGGAAAGCAGCCAGGAACATCAGTGGAGACTTGCCCATTTGGATTCCATGGGGCCAAAATGCCTTCATTTCCTGTTTCGGTTTGAGGCTGAGATCACCAGCTTCACTTAAACAGAGGTGATCATCATGGTCCTTCAGGCAGAAATCCTTCCTTAATTTGGAAGGCAGGAGCCACTTAGGAGTATTTGTGTCTTAGGCACGTCACCTCCAAGGAATGATCCACAATATCTTTACAAACCCCCTCTCCCCGCTGTGTTTCTTAACTTCACTAAGATGTATGTTCTAGCAGTAACTCACTGCAGAGCATTCATGTGTGCTCTTCATGGTTATTCACATGCACTACCCATGTGTGCTGTGGAAGTCATTCAGTCGTGTCTGACTCTTTCAACCCCAGTGACTGTAGCCCACCGGGCTCCTCTGTCCATGGGATTCTCCAGGCATGGAGTGAATAGCCATTCCTCTCTCCATTCCCATCTGCCACATTGCAGGCAGATTCTTTGCCGTCTGAGCCACCAGGGAAGCCCACCCATAAGTCACAACAAAAGGAGACTACCTCTGTACTCTGTGAATCAGTAGCCACCTGCCACGCGTGCCTATCTAAACTTAAGGTCCTTATCTAAACTAGGGTTACAAATGCAGATTCTTGTCTGTACTTATCACGCATCAAGGGCTCAGCAGCCACATGTGTCCGGTGGCTGCTGTGTCAGATAGTGCATGTTAGAGAAATCTCCTATAATGGCAGAAAGTTCTCGTGGGTGTTTCCCAAACTACTCCTCTTTGGACAGAGAGAACCTTTGTGTGCTGTTACATTTCCACAAGTGAGTCCCAGTTTATCATGAAGTACATCCTCCAAGTCAGCGAAGACACCAAATAGCACCCCTCTCTCCCTACAGAGTCGATAGTCATGAACAGCAACTGTGGATTGACTAGGTGCCCGGTACTCTCCTACACAGTCACTTCCCCACGACTCCAAGGTGTGGGCGTGCTTTTAAGCATAATGAGAAATTCTGGTGACGAGAATGTTCTCCCTTTCATTATTAAGTAATGTGTTGGGAAGAAATGCTTTAATACGCTGCTCAAGGTAAAGGCTGACACTCCAAGCTCATGCCCAAGGAATAAAAGGCATTCATCAAATTACTCTATAACGATTTTTTTTCCCCCTGTGGGGGAGCGGGCAGAGGACAGAAAAAGGCAGCATCAGGAGGGTGGAAGCAGGAGGCACACATGGAGCTCCTCAATCTCTTTATTTTATTTTAACATTTATTTATGTTTTTGGCTACATCAGGTCTTAGTTGAGGCACATGGGATCTTCACTGAAGCGTGTGAACATAGTCACCCTGTGGTGTGTGGGATCTTACTTCCCTAACCAGGGATCGAACCCATGTCCCCTGCATTGCAAGGCGAGTTCTTAACCACTGGACCACCAGGGAAGTCCCTCCTCTATCTCTTTAGGAAACCTATGTGATGTAGGAAGGACCCTCACGTATAGGCCTGGGGGCAGCAGTGCAGGGAGGCAGGACTTGCAGGGTGACCTGGGGTCTCCCAGAAAGGAAGCCAGGAAGATAGCAGCTCAGTGCTGGATTCTGCCTCTCGTGGGCTGTGAGAGGTTGCTTAAGCCTCAGTGTTCTGACCTGCAGAATGGGGCCAGCGCCAGCTAACACAGATGTTTGCTTGAGGTCAGCACGGAGGGAGAGAGGGGGAACTCCATTAGTGCCTTCTCCCAGGCCACCAGTGCCTCCATGGCCTGACTGAGACAGGCACCAAACAGAGCTACCTAGGTGGCACTTTCACTCCACACCCAAACTCTACAGAGCTGCCCAGCTTGGGGAGGGGCTTGTCTGTGCCCCTCCAAGAAAGAAAGTATGGTTTCTCCCACCGCTGCACCCATAAGCCTGGGAGTGGTTGGGAGAGGAACCGGGATGAAATCTGCCCGCTTGGGCGCTCCCAGCCCCCTGAGCAGAGGAGACTTGCAGCACTCTGAGATGCTTGATGCTCCCGGGAAGCAGGAAGTTTGTCTGGCTTTGCAATTCCATGTGCCGTGGAGCGGGAGCCCCAGCGCTCCCTGACATATTGCGCTTTAAACCTGTCACAGTAAATAGTCAGGAATTAATACACCAACTCCCTGAGTCTGGCAGTGCAATTTGCCATCTAAATTGTTACCTTCCACAGAGCGGTACATAAACAAAAGAGCAGGTCGCCGGGACTTTTCAGCAGACCTGGCACTCACCGCGAAATAGGTTCTTCACCAAAGGAGGGAGGGGAAGGAACGGCAGGAAGTTGGCATTTCCCAGGTTCCTGCTGCCCGCCAAGCAGGGGGCAGGTGCCTAGCAGGCTCTGCCTCGTTTATCTCTACAGGCACCCTGGGAGGCAGGAATTACTGTTCCCCTCTTGCCAAGGAGGAAAGTGAAGGTCAGAGTCATTTGCTCAAGGTCACAAAGCTGGGGGATTAAGGAGTCACCCTCAGCCTGGGTGGTTCTGACCCGTGTCACCCCCCTCCACTGAATCAGATCTTAAAACAGTTCTGGGGGAAGAGTCAACGTGAGGTATGGGAGCTGTTCAGCCTGAAGAGGGACGGTAGACAGAGCTCTGCCCACCCCCAGAGGCGGTCTTTCGACCCTTTCTGTGCATGCCTCCCCCAGCAGTGGGTTCCTCCAGGTCCACACCCACCACTCACTTGGGAGGACAGTCTACGGGCTGCCACAGCCCTCTGCCCACAAGAGCAAAAAGCTCTGCGTGCCTGGAAGTTTCTGACCTCCCAGGAGTCCCTTAGCCAAGGACTGACTGACTGGGAACGAGGAAAGCCCATAAACTCTGAAGTGTGATCTTGCAGAGCTGTGCCTGGGTTCACAGCCCTGCTCCCTCAGCCCTCTCCCTCTGGGAGCACCACCCAAATAAATCCATTTCCCACGATCCCTGTCTCTGAGCCTGCTTCTGAGAAACTTACCCTAAGTCAGAGGGTTTTCTCCCTGAAGACGGCTGACTCGGATCTGGGGCAGAGTTGACAGAATGATTCAGGTCTCTCTTCCTTCATTAATAAGTCACTGGGGGCCAGGACTTCTCTGTGCCCACCACAGTGCCTGCACAAGAATCTTTGCCTGTTGATGAGTGCACACTGGTAAAAACCTGTGCCTTTGGATGTATCATGAGTCATAATTTGAACCAAGATCCATAAATGCAGATTTTTTTCTCTTTTATTGAAGCATAGGTGATTTATAATGTGTTAATTTCTGCTGTACAGCAAAGTGACTCAGTTATACATATATATGAGCTTCCCAGGTGGCTCAGTGGATAAAGAATCCACCTGCAATGCAGGAGATGCAGGACACGTGGGTTCAGTCCCTGAGTCAGGAAGATCCCCTGGAGGAGGGCATGGCAACCCACTCCAGTATCATTGCCTGGAGAATCCCATGGACAGAGGAGCCTGGGGGGTTACAGTCCACAGCGTCGCAAAGAGTCAGACACGACTGAAGTGACTGAGCACAGCGCACACATTCTTTTTCACATTCTTCTCCATTATGGTTCCCTGTGCTATACAGTAGGATCTTGTTGTTTATCGATCCTAATTTGCATCTGGTGATCTCAAATTCCCAGTCCATCCCTTGGCAACAATAAGTCTACTCTCTATGTCTGTGAGTCTGTTTTGTAGAGAAGTTCATTTGTGTGATATTTCAGATTGTACATACAAGTAATAGCATCTGGCATTTGTCTTTCTCTTTCTGACTTAACTTTACTTAGTATGATAATCTCTAGTTCCATCCAGGTTGCTGCAAAGGCCATTATTTCATTCTTTTTATGGCTCAGTAATATTCTATTGTATGTATGTACAGCATCTTCTTTATTCATTCCTCTGTCGGTGGACGCTTAGTTGTTGCCATGTCTTGGCTGTTGTAAATAGTGCTGCAGTGAACACAAAGGTACATGTATCTTTTTGGAATTTTGCTTTTGTCTGGATGTATGCACAGGAGTGGGTTTGCTGGATCATATGGTAATTCTACTTTTAGTTTTTTGAGGAAATTCCATACTATTTTCCATAGTGGCTATACCAAGGTATACTCCAGCCAACAGTGTAAGAGAGTTCCCTTTTCTCCATACGCTCTCCATCTTTTATCATTGTTTGTAGACTTCTTGATGATGACCATTCTGACCACTGTGAGGTAGCTCCTCATTCTAGTTTTTATCTGCATTTCTCTAATAATTAGCAACATTGAACATCTTTTCATGTGCTTTTGGCTATCTGTATGTTTTCTTTGAAGAAATGTCTATTCAGGTCTTCTGCTCATTTTTCAATTGAGTTTTTGTTGTTGTTCAGTTGTATGAGCTGCTTATTTATTTTGGAAACTAAGCCCTTGTCGGTCACTTTGCAAATATTTTCTCTCATTCCTTAGGTTGTCTTTTTGTTTTGTTTATGGTTTCCTTTGCTGTGCAAAAGCTTGTAAGTTTGCTTAGGTCCCATTTGTTTATTTGTGTTTTTATTTCTATTGCCTTGGGAGACTGACCTAAGAAAACATTGGTATGTTTTATGTCAGAGAATGTTTTGCCTATGAGCTCTTCTAGGAGTTTTATGGTGTCAGAAGTGCAGCTTTTTCAAAATAAATTCATTTATTTTTAATTGGAGGATAATTGCTTTACAATATTGTGTTGATTTCTGCCATATATCAAAAAATATGGAAGACTTCACGAATCTGCGTGTCATTGTTGCACGGGGCCCATGCTAATCTTCTCTGTATTGCTCCAATTTTAGTATATGTGCTGCGAAAGCAAGCACAAAAGTGCACATTTTTAAAACCTCACCCATAAAAGGTGTCCCCTCTTCCCAGAGGGATCTTAACACAACTGGTACGTCCCACTCACCCAACTTGGGATACAAACCAGTCGTCTCTCTTCTTTTCTTTGATCACCCAGCTCCCGCCTTTCCACATCATCTGGAAGAAAATTCCTTCCCTGGACATTCTCTATCCCCATCTCCCAGTATCCTTGGGCCTTACAGACTTAAGAGGTCAGTCTTGCCTTGAAATGCCTGGTGGAAAGAGAGTGAGAGTCTGCCCAGTCTTGTTCCTGGTAATCGCGTCTGCGGCTGCCACATGGTATCATCACGGAAGACTGGTCCTGAAGGGGTGGGCAGACTCGGGGTCAGAGCCACACTGCCCTACTGTGCAGGCTGCCCCCCGGCTCCAGAAATGCAGTGCTCACACACAGCCATGTGGCCCTAGAATACAAACATGCCGTCTGCAGCTGGTTCAGCTGTGCACAGCAGCCTGGCTCACACAAACCTCCCCACAGCTGGGATGCCTCAGCTTGGGCTCCAGGGTGGCAGTTCTTTGATGCACATTCACATATGTTTAGCCTGCTCTGTGTGTGCAGTGAGAGGAACATCCAACCGCAGCTCCCACCCTGCCTTCCTACCCGCCCTGCTCCTCTCCCCCCACACTCACCAGCCTCTAGACTCCAATGCTGGTGAGCCAGGCTCACCAGCTCAGGCCTCCCTTCCTCGTGGTGAGCTCACCCTTGGGCCCCTGGGTGTCCTCTGGTCAAGGAGCTCAGTCAGGATGACCCAGTCCCCCAGGAGGTCCTAACCTCTCTGAGCATCAGCAGTCATCTCCCCTCGACTCCCCAGTCACTTGGCTTCCACCTTCCCACCTAGGAAGCCTGTCGTTCAGTCACTCAGTCATGTCCGACTCTTTGCGACCCCATTGGCTGCAGCATGTCAGGCTTCCCTGTCCTTCACCATCTCCCGGAGCTTGCTCAAACTCATGTCTATGAAGTCGGTGATGCCATCCAACCTTCTCATCCTCTGTCTTCCCCTTCTCCTCCTTTTGCCTTCAGTTTTTCCCAGCATCAGGGTCTTTTCCAATGAGTCGGTTCTTCACGTCGTATTGGAGCTTCAGCTTCAGCATCAGTCCTTTCAATGAATATTCAGGACTGGTTTCCTTTAGGGTTGACTGGTTTCATCTCCTTGCAGTGCAAGGGACTCTTGAGAGTCTTTTCCAACACCACAGTCAGTTCAAAAGCATCATTTCTTCAGCACTCAGGAAACCTGAGACTGAATTTTGTCTTCCTCAGAATTTGTATGTTGAAATTGTAATCTCTAGTTCCCCACACTTTGACCTTTTTGAGGGATTTTGTTTGTTTCTAAAATATTTATCTATTTGCCTGTGCCTGGTCTTAGTAGAGATCTTAGAAGATCTTAGAAGATCTTTGATCTTCTTTGCAGCACGTGGGATCTTTAATTGCTGGCATGCAAACACTTACTTGTGACATGTGGGATCTGTCCCCTGACCAGGGATCACACCCAGGCCCCCTGCATTGGGAGCTCAGAGTTTTAGCTACGGGACCACCAGGGAAGCCCCAGCTGCGACCTTTTATGGAGATCGGCCCTTGAAAGATGTAATGAAGGTGAAAGTAAGGCATATAGTGGGCCCTACTTTAGCTTGACTGGTGGCATCCTTATAACAGGAAGTGGTTAGACCATAGACCTGAACAAGGAAAAGCCGTGTGAGAACAGAGGCAGAGGATGGCCAACTACAAACGCGGAGAGAGAGAAGGCAACCCAGCTGACACCTTTCTCTTGGACTTCTGGCCTCCAGAATGGTGAGGAAAACTGTGAAATTAATTAATTTCTGTTCTTCAGGCCACCCACCCTGCAGTGCTTTGTTAGGGCTGTCCTAGCAGAGGAACAGAAAGCCCCTTGCGAACTTTGCCACCATCTCCCCTCTCTGCCTCTCCAGGGGTTTGGGGAAGGGCCAGCCTTGTTCTGATGCAAAAGGTGGTTGCTTTTCCCCTCGGACAACACCGCCTCCTCATCTGACACTTCGTGATGAAGAGGAACCATTCTCATGTTCTCAGTGGCTTCCCACATCCCCCAGCCAGAAAAGGGGCTGGCAGCTGCTCGCCTACAACATTTCATTTCTGTAATCAAAGCTACGCAGCTGCCCCCACCAACATCCCACTCCCCAACTCTGGCCTGAGAGCTTTTGTCTTGTCTTGCGCCATGAAGCCGCAGCGTGAGTCCCCCTAATGCCGTAGCAGGGTAACGACACTCCTCGCTGCTTTGTTTCACCTTCTAGAATTGGAGAGGGTATCTACAGAATGTTATTTTCCCCAAAAAATAAAAAATTTGCTGCCTGGAAGGTAGTCACTGCCCTCATAGACGGAAAAGAACATGCATCTCCTTTCCCTCATGAGCAGAGAGCTACCTCGAACGCCCCAGGGACTTCCCCCCACAGAGGGATCCAAAGCCACGCTGGACCCCGGAGACGGGAGCCACTGCTAATTCAGTTCCCTGGGTCACACAGAAAGGGAAGGCGGTGGCGCAGGCAGAGAGAGAGAGGCTGGCGCTTCCTGTCCGCTCACAGGGCTGCCGTACACTTTACATTTCCCAAAGGCCGTAATTATTTCCTGGAGAAGAAATTCAAATGACCTAGATAGTTAATTCAGTGAGACTGGCCCAAAAACGTCTTTACCTAAAAGGCAGTTTTGTCAAAAAGAACATCACAACATGGTCAGGGTTTGCCTTCCCCTAGATCTTAGGAGTTCCCTCTGCACGGAGCACAGAGGAGGCCCAGCAGAAGCCTGTCTCTGCCTGCCTCCCTCTCCTTTTCTATGTCCATCTCCGACCTCCTAGGACCCCCTTTCCAGCCTCCAAGGCCCCAGGTTCTCCCCACCCCCACATCTGCACCTCAGCCTCGCAGTGACCGCCCCCTTCTGTTTCCCTGGCACAAATACTCGATCCCTCAGTACAGGGAGCTCAGCTCTGAGTCAGAAGGAAACTCACTGGTGAAATTAATTCACCCAGAAGCTACTGTGTGGCCAACCATGTTCAGGGCCCCTGGATGAGGGAGAGTTAGATGGGAGCCAAGCTGTCACTGGACGCCTAAGAAAATGGAGCTGAGGGGCTCCACAAAAGCACAGTGCTATTGGTGGAAGGTATCCTGTTTGATGGGGCTTCCCAGGTGGCGCTAGTGGTAAAGAACATGCCTGCCAATGCAGGAGACGTAGGAGATGCGGGTTCAACCCTTGGGTGGGGAAGATCCCCTGGAGGGGAGGGCATGGCAACCCACTTGCCTGGAGAATCCCAGGGACAGAGGAAAGTGGCAGGCTACAGTTCACGGGGTCGCAAAGAGGCAGACGCGACTGAGTGACTAACACACACGCATGCATCCTGTTTGCATCCTGACTGCATAAGCCTCAGCTTTCTCCTTGGCAAAACCAGAATAGCAGGACCTCACTTGCAAGGATATTTTTGTGCTTAGTTGGAAAGGATCAAACTTATGTGGGGATGAAGAAATGGGGTAAAATGTCCAGTGAGAGTAAGGCAGGAAGCCAGAGACCACAGGGGGCCCATCTGCGAACTCCATGCGTTTAGTCCTGCGTGGAGGACAGTCCTCGGGCCAAACCAGGACTCTTCTCCAGCCTCCTTGGGGCTCCAAGAGTAAGCCCAGCATCTCTGAGTTTGGTCTGCACCTCCCCACACACTGGAGTGTTACAAGCATAGCTCGGGATCAACAGGACCCCTGGTTTCCGAGTGTCAGTCTGGCCTCCCCAGCTGGAACACAAGCCCCTTGTCTGTTACAGGGCATCTCTGTCTGCCCTGCAGACGGGGGCACAGAGCAGCTACAGAGCAGCCCCTCAGTAAATATTTGCAGATTGTCTGCCGGGAATGAGGTTTGACGTAGGCCATCCGCCTCAAGAGACCTCCTGCCACCTCTCGGCCTGTGGCTGCCTCTCAGACCTTGAGGCCACAGACAGGATGTGACTTCTACCAACTGTGGACAGAAGAAGCCTCTCCTTGGTACCATGAGGGGAGGAGGCGCCAGGCTGGTGTCCCGAGGGCTGCAGGGCCTCGTGGAGAGCCCTGTGTACACCGCCCAGGCTTGGCAACCCCCACCCCGGGGGCATGGGGAAGGGTCTGGGGAAAGCTGACTTTCCTTGCTGGCCAGAGCACCAGCACCCGAGCTGTTGGTGGCAGGGCCCACGGGAGAAAGGGCGGAAGGGAGGGCAGGAAAGCCCAGCTGAGCCCCGCACTCTGCGGTGACGTGGAGCCCTGGCCACGCCTGGCCACCCGGCTGCTCCCGGCGGGGAACCAGCTTCCTTTTGTGGTCTGACCCTGGCTGCCCGCCAGGACTTCCACAAGAGCCTTGTGATGTGCACTTTTGAAATGTGTCGGTGGCGCGGAATGGCATGTCTAACTCGTGTTTGATGCCCGTCTGCGTTTATGTCTCTTTCCCACACCCACGGATGCAGACGGGCTGTGTGTGGGAGCCATGGTGTCCAGCGGTCCTGAGCCCTGGCTGTGTGGCTGGACACACTTCCTTTTACCCTCAACCTGCCCTCCGTCAGGGGGTGGTTCCCTCGGAGGAGGAGGACAAAGAAGACGAAAGTGGGGGGCTGTGGGCTATACTTGATATCAGCTGCTGAACTTTGCATGAAGTTATTTTTAACTTCATGACAATTTCCTGAGCTGCTATGGCCCCCATTTTACAGGTGGGGAAACTGAGGCTCAGAGAGGTTACATCTCTGGTGCGGAGCAGCACAGCCCGGGCATGGTGGAGCAGAGACTCAACTCCAGCCCGTCTCCCTCAGCAACCAGGCTCTGCCCAGACACGGCCACGTCTCTTAGGAGGATCGCTCTTTCCAGAATCTGCCTCCTTAAATGTGGAGGTGGCGGCCGTCACTCCCCACATTTCTACTGCCTGTACCCGCCTCGCACATGACCACTGGCATCCAGAGTTTGAGAAGAACTGAGATAGGCCAGGTCTGCTCACTCCAAGTTCAGGGTTTGCTTCAAGGGCGTTTGTCTTAATTTGAGTTGTTAGTTCTCATGGTATGTCTGTCAAACTACAGAAATAACCGTGATTACTCTTTTCCCGTGATTTTCTTATTTCTCTACTGTATTATTATTTGTTTCTTTGCTCTGACTCCAAAGCTTATATTTATTTGCTCTTTCAGCAAGAAAAAAAAGAAAGAAAATAGTGTGTACATGTCAGTTCTAATCTCCCCGTTCATCACCCCTTCTCCTTCCCTTGCTGTGTCCACAAGTCCATGCTCTACATTTGAGTCTCTGTTCCTGCAGACGGGTTCATCAGTACTGTTTTCCTGGATTCCACATACATGCATTAATACATGGTATTTGTTTTTCTATTTCTGGCTCACTTCACTCTGTATGACAGATGCTAGGTCCATCCACGTCTCCACAAATGATCCAATTTTGTTCCTTTTTCTGTCTGAATAATATCCCATTGTATATATGTACCACATCTCTTTGAGCCATTCATCTGTAGATGAAAATAATAACTTGCAGGAGCCCTCTGCCCCAGTGCAGGGAACTCAGTTCGGTGTCCCATGATGCCCCAAATGAGAAAGATGGGGGCTTCTATTTATCGATTACGGCAGCTCCTGCTCGGCACTCAGAGAGACACATTTTGACTCCAGTAAGGTCCCTGGGTGGTCTCTGGGCAACCCAGACGAGAATGAGGTGTGACGCCTTCCATGGCAGTGACGGAGTCCAGCCTGTTCACAGCCCTGGGAGAAAACGGCTGTAACTGTACAGACCCTTTCTTGGGGGTGGGTGTTGCCCTAAGGATTGGAATCGGAGACCACCTGGGTCACTGGAAGGCCACCCCTAGAAAGCTACAGGCGAGCAGTGGGAGAAGTGGGACGGGATAGGTAAAACAACACAGGGGTGTTGACGGGCAGGGCACTGACATGGGCACTTGGGGTGCTCTGGGCAGCTGTGTCGACAGACTTCAGAGTTGTGCCATCCAGGAAATGAGGTGGATGGAGGATTTATCTGCAGCCGTTGGCTCAGGTCTGCTCCGGAAGCCAAATGCACTTGGGGTCAAAGTCCTCAGACAGAGCCAGGCATGCCTGGGATCAGAACCTGCATCTGTTGACTGATGAGCGCTGAGGGAGTGTGGGCAGGGGGCCACCATAGTGGTTCCATGCCAGACACCCAGGATGCAGCCCAGGGCGCTTGGCCTCTCCCCCTCCTCTTCCTTATGGGTTTAGATGGGCACGATGCTATCAGAGGAGCTCTTGGTCACCTGGTCTGTTTGCATACATGCCTTCTTGGGCCAGGGAAGAAGGAATCAGGAGTCACTTCCCAGTTTGGGGAAGCCTGAGGGAGGTATAGATGAGGCCCTTGGGGTCGTCATCAGTTGAAGGGAAAACAAAGGGGACTGACCCAGAGATGCCTCAATGCACTAGGCACAGAAGCTAAGACCTTGGTGGCCCGCCCGCAGAGGGAGAGGTCTGCAATGAACGCCTGCAGTGATCCTAGGGACTGCAGTCTCTTCGTGGGAGTGGGCCACTAGAAGCGGAGATGACCACGAGGCACAATCAGCCGTGGCTTCTCTTGCAAGCTCAGTGAGGCGCCGGAGCATGAAAAGGAAGACGGCATCCTTGCAGACTCGGGGCGGGGGGAGAGGGGGAACAGGGCTGCGTCACGTGCCTTCTCATCACTGGGCAGCAGAGCCACTGCTGATCGTCCTTCTTCCCTCTGTCTCTGTGCCTGTCTGGTTTCTCTCTGCTTCTCCCTGTGGACTTCTGTCCCTTGATTCTGTGTGTGTCTGAGATGCTCACCATCACCTCCTGTCTCCACCTTCTCTCTTCCTTCTCTCTCTTCACCTCTCCCTCATCTCCTTAGGAGACCTGGGTACCCCTGCGGGAAGGCTTGGAGTTTCCGTGCAGGGAGCTGCATAAAGAACTGGCCTCAGGGCTCCGGGCGTACATATCCAAGTGGCATGCTGCCTGTGGAGGCAGTGGAACTGGGCCTGAGAGCCCCATCCATTGCCAAAGGTCGCTCCCCGCGTCAGGCACTCAGACACCGGCAGCCTTCCCTTCACGCATCTCCTTTTAGCCATGATCAACATTTCAAAAGCGATCGCTCAGCCCTACAGTAGGTTCCTATAATTCACCCAAGGGTTGCGCCTGCCTGCCGCTGGGAGACAAGCCGCATTCTTCTCTCCGAATGAGCTATTTTTAAGACCGCTCTTCCCCCCACCCTCCCTTCCAGTTCCATCGCAGGCCAAGCACTGAATTAGATTCTTTCTTCATTTTGTAGGCTCCCCCTCTCTGGTATTATATAAAACCATTTCAGCCCTTAAGGAGTTGGCATCTGACATCCACAGCTTCTGGATCCCCAGAACAGAGAAGGGAAGGCATAAACAGAAGGGAGGGAAAGAAATGTTCTCTTTCCACGCCAGCAACATGAATCGTCAGAGAGTTAAATAGCAACAAAGTATTTGGTGTTAATCTTTAATATTCCCAGGAACTTGTCACCTCCTCCTTCAGTCCCAGAGCTGCCGTGCTCCGAGTGTTTCTGGCGCCTCTCACAAGATATCACACCTTCTATTATGCTCTAAAAAAAGTACCCACCAGAGGGGAGTTCGTAGTGATTAGACTGCCAAAAAAAAGGCAAGGTGCTCATCGCTGTTTACAAGGAAGTAACTGAAAAGGATGAGCCACGGGTTCCTTTGCTGTCAGTCTTCTCTATTTTAAGCAGACCCTTCCCTGAGCTCATCCTCTGATGCGATCCCTCCCCCTTCCTCAGGCTCCAGAGCCGGGGGTGGTGTTTGACAAATATCTAGGGATGCAGGTGACATTTGGGGGCACAACTCGGAGTCTGTGCAAGCTGGCAATGACAGAGTCAGGAGTACATAGGTGAACTAAAGCCAAGGGAGCAGATGAGATAAATAGTGTAAGATGATTGTGTAGACAACCAAAGAAACAGGGATGCGACCGAGTCCTCGGGTACTTCTACATTTAATGATGGGCAGAGTAAGAGAATCGGAGAAATGGACCATAAAGTATGGATGCGAGAGTTGGACCATAAAGAAGGCTGAGCGCCGAAATTGATGCTTTTGAATTGTGGTGTTGGAGAAGACTCTTGAGAGTCCCTTGGACTACAAGGAGGTGAAACCAATCAATCCTAAAGGAAATCGGTCCTGAATATACATTGGAAGAACTGGTGCTGGAGCTGAAGCTCCAATACTTCGGCCACCTGATGCAAAGAGCTGACTCATCGGAAAAGACCTTGATGCTGGGAAAGATTCAAGGCAAAAGGAGAAGGGGGTGACAGAGGAAGAGGTGATTGGATGGCATCACTCACTCAATTTGTGCAAACTCTGGGAGTTGGTGATAGACAGGGAAGCCTGGCGTGCTGCAGTCCATGGGGTCACAAAGAGTAGGACTCGACTGAGGGACTGAACAGCAACAGTAAGAGGATCCCCAAAAGTAGACGGAAAACCATTGGAGGTAGCAGGGTGTTGTGTCCCAGAAGCCAAAAAACACCCTGGAGCGTGGTCCTTCACCAGTGGGAACAGGAGTCCATGAATAAATGCCCCAACTTCCTCCTCAAGTGGGTGGTGTCCCCCTTGCCCACAGAGGCAACCTGCTCAAGTGAACTCACCCTAGATGAGCTTCCTTCTCTCCCCTGTCCCACTTCCCCAAACCTCTCCTAGCTCAATCTGCTTTGGGGGACCCTACACTAAGGGAGCCTCTGTGAGCTCCCTGAGAGTGTTACAATGACGCTGTTTCTATGACTCCACGCTTCTGTTCAGGGCAGGCTAATGCCTGAGCCTTCCCACAGGGCTCCAGCTGCAGATCAAGGGATTTATTACGAAACACAGAGGCCTGTATCTCCAGGTCACATCTTCCCCTCTCCTGCCGGCTCTGGCTATGACAGATCAGACTGCTCCCTAAATTTAATGCCCTGCTGAACTACGACAACAACCACCACCACCAAGAAAAAAGAAAAAAGGGAAAGGAAGAAAGAAAGAAACCTCACCAGACACTCCTAAGAAAATAAATAAAATCTATGTCTCTGATGGCGAGGTCAGGAGATATTTTATTTTCACACATTTATGCTGCACCTTCACAGGCCGAACCCATGAATCCTCAGTCTTTATCTTGAAATATATATTAAATGGGCATTAAACTGAGTGATAGTGATCGCTTCTCACAAGAGCCTCAGGTCTCGTTGGGAGGAAGCAGTTGGTAATGCTGGGCCCATGAGGCAGGAAGGCAGCTCTCCCCAGGGGCACTAGGGGCTGTAACTCTGGTCCTTCCTTGGGGCCAGTCCTGCTCATCACCTGCTTGTCTCGACTGAGCCCTTGGAAAATCAAGCCACACAGGGAACCTGGCCTTTCAGGCCTCACTCTACCCAGCATTTATTTATTTTTAAAAAATATTTCTTTTATTTATTGTTTATTTATTTGGCTGCTCTGGGTCTTAGTTGTGGCACACCGGGTCTTTGAGCTTCACTGCAGTGTGTGGGGCCTTGGGGCTTCCCTGGTGGCTCAGTGGTAAAGAATCCTGCCAATGCAGGAGACTCAGGTTCGATCCCTGAGTCAGGAAGATCCCCTGGAGAAGGAAATGGCAACCCACTCCAGTATTCTTGCCTGGGAAATCCCATGGACAGAGGAGCCTGGTGGGCTACAGTCCCTGGGGTTGCAAAGAGACACGACTCAGTGACTGAACACAACTAAACACCAACAACTATGTGGGATCTGAGTTGCAGCATGCAGGATCTAGCTCCCTGGCCAGGGATCGAACCTGTGTCCCCTGCATTGGGAGTGAGGAATCTTAGCCCCTGGCCCACCAGGAAGTCCCTCCCTGGCCAGGACGCACATCTAAAGGACGCACTGTTTCTTGGAACTGCCTTCCTGGGGACAAACAGCACTGAAGCAAGAAGTTGCTTTGAGGTTGAACTTTAGTGCTTCCAGTATTGCTTCAATCCAGATTTAAAAGTTTGAAGTTCGTGTCCATGTTCTAGAAAGACAAAGCAGGACAGAGAGAATGGTAATGAACTAAAGAATAAGCCTGCTTCATCTCGCTCCCCATTTGTATCAAGAAAATTTATGGTGATGCTTAACCTTTTTGGGTCAAGGACACCTGAGGTGCTGAGGAAAGCTCTGGACCTCATCCCCAGAAACATACACATTTACCCAAACGTGGGGAGTGCCACCCACCCTTCCACAAGCCCTCAGACGAAGCACCTCTGCTAAACAAGGAAGAGGAAGATGGGTGGAAGTAAGAAGGAACAAGAAGAGAGAAAAGAGGACAAGAAGAAGGAATGCTTGAATGGCACTTTATAGTTTAAAGTCACCTTCACATATGTTCACTGGTGCACGCCACGGGCAATGGCACCCCGCTCCAGTACTCTTGCCTGGAAAATCCCATGGATGGAGGAGCCTGGTAGGCTGCAGTCCATGGGGTCGCTAAGAGTCGGACCCGACTGAACGACTTCACTTTCACTTTTCACTTTCAGGCTTTGGAGAAGGAAATGGCAACCTACTCCAGTGTTCTTGCCTGGAGAATCCCAGGGATGGGGGAGCCTGGTGGGTTGCCATCTATGGGGTCGCACAGAGTCGGACATGACTGAAGCGACTTAGCAGCAGCAGCAGCACACCACGGGAGAATGGTAGGCCAGGTCATCCAGCCATAGGAAGACATCGGAGGGGCTCCCAACCCCAACCTGGGGACGAAAATGGCTCCAAGGCATCTTGAAAGAGGGGCTTCCAAATTGAGATCCTGAAAGATGAGTGGGAATCCACCAACCAAGAGAGGAAGAGAGAGGATTCAAGGCTGAAAGACGAGCAGGTGGAAAGGTCTGGAGGTAAGGGAAATGGAAAGATAGGGGTGGGTTAGAGTCTATTTAGGCTTCGTTAATGATTAGTGCTCGACTGATTAAGGCCGTGAGCGGGGAAAGGAGCACGAAGGCCCTGCTTGGTCAGCCAAGTGGTGGGAAGTCACAGTTGGGGGCAAGGGTGCCACTTGTGCCGACTGGCAGTCAGAAACCTGTAGAATAAATTAACAAATATTTATGAAATTTGTAAATATGTTGCAACCATAAATCCTGACCCATAGGCCTGGAAGAGACTTCAGAGAGCGTCTCAGCCAGTATCTTCACTGGCACATGTTTCCAGCCACAGGTAGTGAGGTTGCAGAGGTAGGGACCAGCCAGGCTCTGGAGGGAATGAGCTGAACCAAGATTCTGGAATGCTCATCCTAGCAACGGTGTGCTGGATGGACTGATGGGAAAACCACTGAAGAAAGATGGCAGCAAGAGTGATTTTCCTTTAAGCCTTGGGCGTCAGAAGAAACTGAGTCCCTAACTGTGGCCTTCAGCAGATCACATCACCACCGCAGGACTCCCCGTTGCTACCTGTAAGAGGGGAGATCTTGACATTTATCTCAGGTGTGAAATGGGACAGCATCTCAATGCCTGGCATGCAGTAGGTGCGTCACAAACATTTGCTTCTTTGTGACATCCCCAGTCTGCCTCCCTACCCACTCTACCTCTGCCTTCTGAAGATGCTCTTACTGGAACCCAGCTCATGGTTTTCCCACCTCTGTAAGCCCACCCTCTCCCATCCTTAGCTCAGAACCCTCCCTCACCTCTTGGCTTCCCTCCATGGGGCCAGTGCGTCCAAGAAGCATATAAACGTGCATGGCCAGGGCTGACAATGCGAATGTCTGACTGGACGTTTTCGGTTGACATGTAGAAGCCTGTAGGACTGCTTCCCATCCCATTTTAAGACAGTGCACTGGCTCAGATATGTTAGGAAGACGCCTCTCATGTATTAATTATGCACCTAGTAATTACACAGGAGGGTTCTGGCAGCATTATAGGAAGGGATGGGCAACTGAGCAGCCAGAGAAAGGAATGATGAGTTCGGCTTTTGCCTCGCACTCAAGTCCAGTCTGAATTCCAGAAAAGACTTTCCCCCATCCTCTACCTGCAAGGGATGGGATTGTCCAGCCCCTGGTCTGGTGGGCCAGCTGAACTGCTTGTGTGGTGGGGCTGGTGTTCAGTCACTTCAGTCGTGTCCCACTCTTTGTGACCCCATGGACTATGGCCTGCCAGGTTCCTCTGTCCATGGGATTCTCCAGACAAGAATACTGGAGTGGGTTGTTATTCCCTTCTCCGGGAGATCTTCCCAACCTAGGGATTGAACCTGCATCTTTTAAGTTTCCTGCATTGCAAGGCGTGATCTTTACCACTAGCGCCACCTGGGCTGGAGGTGAAGAGAAATAAAGAGCATCTATGTTCCTGACCCTAGGACCCACCAACTGTCCGAAGCATCCCCTTTTTAAGAACAGCTTCAGGAAGAGCCAGGGGAAGATCATCCCCACAATCAGTGTCCACTTCCCATCACGGGTGCATTGCTGCACAGAAGAGAAGTGGTCATCTGAAAGCTAAGGAAGTGTGCGTGCAAATCTGCTTTGCACGCACGAGGAAGAGAAAGGCTAGGGGGCTTGGAAACCCAGAGCTTGGGCCCAGGACGACGACCCATTCCGCCTGGCTCACAACCCCAGGAGCCCCTCTCTGTATCCAGGAACCCTGTGTACCCCCCAGAAAACCCTTCAGGCCCCAGCTCCAGAGGAGGCAGCCCACACCCTGGGAGACCATTACCCTCTGGAATCAGCAATGATGCCTTCCCAGGAGTGATCAGCAACCAGCAACTGCCAAGGAAAGGCCCCCAGGTCACCTGATGGTGAAAAGTTGACAGGCATCCAAGGACAATCCTCACTTCCATTCCACGCCCCCCCACCCCAACCGAGGATTTGGCAACTGCAACCAAGATTCCCATCTGTGGCCCTGGACCTCCTTGGGGAGGATGAATCTGTAAAAATATATGTGGCTCAAAAATATGTGGTTATTTCTTTACAAGGCAGTGCTATTGAATAGCTCATTTATCCTGAGAAAAAAGTGGGCCAACTGAGTGGCTTCAGGCAATTTGAAACAATCTAATGGAATCTTTTAATGTGTTTAATAAGATTTTTAGTAATCTAAGGAACACATGTTCATGGTAAGAAGATGAAAAATAACTCTTGCACATAAATGACACACAGGTCCACAAAGGCACATGCCCAAGAATGTTCTCTGCAACATCGTTTGAGTAGCAAGCAAACAGAAGCTACTTAAATGTCCAGCAATGTGGAAAGGGTTGCGTAAACAAAGGTTCACTTTTGTGGCATGGAGAACAACTTAGTGCTAGAGTCAGACACAGGACAATATACATGGTACGGAAAAGCTGCTTAAAACTCCACGTATGGAAAAATTACAAAGTTTCATGCATTTACAGAGAAAAAGAGTCTGGAAAGAAACCCACTCAATGGATATGTATTACCCCAAGGAGGAGCTAGGGAAGGGTGAGAGAAGTGGAGGCCTTTGTTTTAACTTATGTACATCTGAATTCTTTGGAAGTCTTAGTTTTCTAACTCAAAATAAAGAAAATGAGAAAACCCACATTAGCAATTAATAAAGAAAAACTGTGTATAATACAAACCTAGAAATAACCCTATTGAGTATACAGGTCCTCTTCCAGGTTTCACTACACAAATAAGATTGTCTTCATAGCTTAAATTTGCCTTAAAATAATATGCATTACTTTCCAAGTCAATAAGCAAACATTGCGTTTTTAAGGACCGCTTTCTAAATCACTGCCTATTTAAACAATTTCTTATTAGTAGGCATTTAGGTTGCTTCTAATTTCTTTCTTTCTTTCTCTTGCAAACAAAAACAATGCAGTAATGAGCCTACTTAATACTAGGTCATTGCGCATAATCACAGTTATGTCCTCAGAACTAATTCCTAGAAGTAAAATTATTGGGTTAAAGGGTAGATGTATTTTAAGGTTCTTAACGCTTATGGTAAAATCACCCTCCAGAAAGGTCGCAAGGTCTATAATCCCTTATCCACAAAACTCTGAAAACTGAAAATGCTTTACTAAGTTTAACAACTAAACTCATTTGGTGGCAGACCCTGACCTGCATGGACACAAGGCCATTTAAAGCCTTTCATTTATCCCACATAGTATGAGTATTTATACATTTCATGCAGGCACATAAATGTGTGTATTGCCCTGGTTCCTACAGAGAGTGTTATATGATGTACAATTTATACATCGTGTTGCCTTTCAAAAATCTGGAAAATTCTAAATTCCAACACATTCCTGTCCCCAAGGGTTTCTGGTAATGGATTATGGACCGATGTTAATTTATGCTCCCCCGGCAGTGCTGTTTTCTTCATGTGCTCACCAATACTCAATTTTACAAGTTGTTTTCATCTTTGCCAGCCTGATTTTTAACAAACAGAAACGAGGTGGGGCACTTCTTCCAAGTGATCTGGCCATTTGGATGCCTCCTCACTTAGCCTGTGGGCTTCCCTGGTGGCTCAGAGGGTAAAGCGTCTGCCTGCAATGCATGAGACCTGTGTTTGATCCCTGGGTCAGGAAGATCCCCTGGAGAAGGAAATGGCAACCCACTCCAGTACTCTTGCCTGGAAAATCCCATGGACAGAGAAGCCTGGTAGAGAGCAGTCCATGGGATCGCAAAGAGGTGGACACGACTGAGCGACTTCACTTTCTTTCACTTTCACTTAGCCTGTAAGCTGCTGTCTGGAGTTCTGAGTACATTGGCTCCAGCAGCACCCCTTGGTGAGGCCTTGGACCTCTGCACCTTAAAAATACAGTGTTTGAGGGACTTCCTTGGTGGTGCGAAATTCCCAGGTGGCACTAGTGATAAAGAACCTGCCTGCCAACGCAGGAGACCTGAGAGACATGGGCTAAATCCCTGGGTTGGGGAGATCCCCTAGAGGAGGGCATGGCAACCCACTCCAACATTCCTTCCTGGAGAATCCCATGGACAGAGGAGCCTGGTGGTCTACAGTCCACAGGGACACAAAGAGTTGGACACAACTGAAGCAAATTTTTTGGGCTCCAAAATCACTGCAGATGGTGATTGCAGCCATGAAATTAAAAGATGCTTACTCCTTGGAAGGAAAGTTATGACCAACCTAGATAACATATTAAAAAGCAGAGACATTACTTTGCCAACAAAAGTCCGTCTAGTCAAGGCTATGGTTTTTCCAGTGGTCATGTATGGATGTGAGAGTTGGACTGTTAATAAAGCTGAGCACTGAAGAATTGATGCTTTTGAACTGTGGTGTTGGAGAAGACTCTCGAGAGTCCCTTGGACTTCAAGGAGATCCAACCAGTCCCTCCTAAAGGAGATCAGTTCTGGGTGTTCATTGGAAGGACTGACGCTGAGGCTCAAACTCCAATACTTTGGCCACCTCATGCAAAGAGTTGATTCATTGGAAAGGACCCTGATGCTGGGAGGGCTTAGGGGCAGGAGGAGAAGGGGACGACAGAGGATAAGATGGTTGGATGGCATCACTGACTCGATGGACATGAGTTTGGGTAAACTCTGGGAACTGGTGATGGACAGGGAGGCCTGGCGTGCTGCGATTCATGGGGTCGCAGAGTCGGACACGACTGAGCGACTGAACTGAACTGAACTGAACTGAAGCAAATTAGCACACACACACACAGTGCTGCAGTGGTTAGGAATCTGCCATGCAACGCAGGGACACAGGTTCTATCCCTGATCGGGGAAAAAGACCCCACATGGGGCAGAGCAACTAAGTCTGAGAGCCACAGCTAGAGAGTCCATGCCCTGCAACAAAAGATCCCGCGGGCCACAACTAAGACAAATAAATAGAATAATTTTAAAAATATGTATATAATGTTTGTTTAGTGACTTGGAAAGAAGTGCATGATATATTATTTTAAGGCAAATTTAAGCATCTTATTTGCGTAGTGAAACTTGGAAGAGGACATACGCAGTAACCAGGGCTGCTTCTAGGTTTGGATTATGCATCATTTTTCCATGTTTATCCATGCTGCTGACACCTCTCCACACCCTCTCAGGGACTACTGGCCCAAATGCCCCACATCAGCACTTCCTCTGCCTTTATGGGAATTTTTTCACCCTCAGCCTCCTTCCTGGTCTCTGGGTATTACTTCCTGCAGGCAAGAAGGGACACCATTCTCAGCTAACTCATCCAGTCATCAGTTGGAGGAGTGATCCTACGGCAGAGAAATGGGACCCCTGGTAACACCAGGGTTACTCCAGGAAAATCCCTCATTTCCATGAGGCCTGGGTCTCTGATGGGGTTGCTGGGCCCCTGTAGATTCTAGTGAAGCCTCACTCTGATCATAACCCACACCTCTGCCACTGAGGCCAACGCTCCTTACCAGAGTCATTCTGCCCATGGGGTTATATTCTCACCACTGTCATTTACACCAGTCAAAATGACCGTGGAATTGTACATAGAGCCGTGTGTGCTTAGTCACTCGGTTGTGTCCGACTCTTTGCGACCCCATGTACTGTAGCCCACCAGGCTTCTCTGTCCATGGGATTCTCCAGGCAAGAATACTGGACTGGGTTGCCATGCCCTCCTCCCGGGTATTTTCCCAACCCAGGGATCAAACCCAGGTCTCCCACATTGCAGATGGATTCTTTACCAGCTGAGCCACCAGGGAAGCCGACAGAGCCATTTAGGGAGATTGATCCCAGCACCTGGTATCCCTGGGGTCAAGAAGGCTATAGGAAACCCAGGAGACTGACTCCAGGGAGTCCCTGGGGGTGGGGAGTACTGGGAACAAGAGATACCAGCAGGAACAAGATCTCCAGGACCAGGGATTGTCATTGTTGCCGTGGGCGTTTCAGAGCGAATGGCTTTGCCTGCCTCACTCATATACCTTCGAAGCTGAGAAACAGCTCCGGGCTGATGCACGCCGATTCCCACCTCCGCCAAGTCCTGAGCCCATCATGGAATCACTGCAGGCTAGGCCGAGGTATCGGAACACAAGTGCAGGGGCTGCCATCGGGGCTGCGTCCCAGAGGCGCCTCCTGGGCCTGGGGAAGGGCCATCTGAATCCTGATAAAGCACATCCCTGAGAACATGCAGCTGCCACCAGTGTAGACAGCAACAGCAACAACAAACAGTCTTGATGCAGAGCCTTCCAGAAGACATATGCAATCATCCATGTCCTCAGGACAAACAGTATCTGATCTCCCCAGACCACGGGAGCTGGCTTTGAGAAGTGAACCAACAGGATGTGCAGGTATTTCTAAAAACAGCATATTTTCATGGCTCTTAATCTGGGGGTCCTACCTGGGTTTGTACTTTGGTTCTAGCACTTCGGTAAAGCTATTTAAATTTCCCATACTTTTCTCATCTGTAGAGTGGAGATGGTTATTAGGGTCAAAGAGATCATATGGGTAAGGTCCAAGAAACAGTGCCGACTGTGTAGCACGGACTCAGTAAATGCAAGCTGCTGCAGTTGTTGTTTTATTATTACTTTGAATGGTTATTAATATTATACTAGATGAAGAATAAACATGTCTTTGATCAGGAGCCCGAAAGCTCGCTAGGGAAAGCAGTAGAGGAGAGAACAAGAAACAAAGAAAGGGTCAAGGCTGGAATTCTGATTGCCAGACCACACAGAATCTCTCCTTTCTTCTGGTTAATAAAATGAATATGAGATGATGCAGAGAAAGAGGCTGAGTCCCAAGATACACGGCAACTCTGGGGACTGCAAGGAAACCCTCCCCCAGGACTCTGGAGGGCTGGGCAGTGAGCCCTTAACCTGCAGATGCAAAACCCCTGACCCAGGGACATGCTGGTGGCTTAGGGCAAGTCATTAAGAGGGGAAGAGCATATGCAGAAAGAAAAAGTTTGGAAAGAGAATTTTTATTTAAAACTGCAAAACTTAAAGGCACTTAGAAAAAGTCAGAAGACTGAAAGGCGTTAAAAGGGAACAGAGACCTGAGGCATCTGCCTCTTGCCCTGGAGTGGTCTTAGCACTTTCCCCAAGAGAAAAGCAGAAGCAAAGATGGAGTGCGTCAGTGAGATGTCGCAGTCTCTATAATTTTTGCCTCTCCATGGCCAGCCCATCCAGGGTTGGGGATGGGAGGGCCAGGGCCTGTGGTCTGAAGCTTACCCCCATCATGGAGAGACAGTCAGGCTGGAACCCTGCTGAGGGGACTCAAGGAAGAGGGAGGCGCTGGTGGCGGGTCTGAAGCAGGAAGGGTTCAGGGGTTGTGTAATGAACAAGCATCCGCTTGATCAGTCTCAGGAGTGCCTCTCCACTCGGGGCGGCAGCTCTGGGCTCGGTGTGGACAGCCTTGCCCTCCACCCACACTCCATGGGAACCAACCACAGAGGCAGAGAAGTATCTGTGGCCCACTTATTCATACCAGTTTTCGAAGCTGCAGGACTTGACTTGCTGCTCTATAAATGTCAGTTATGCCCACCCTTGGTAAAATTCGGTGATTAACAGAACGCCAAAGAAGGCAGAGGCTCTGGGGCTGAAGAGATACCAAAAGTGGCTTCAACCCGCCCATTTTAGGGAATAAGAGACCTTCTTGGGGTTAAGGGCATATCATCAAAGAGTTGTGAGGGATTAGCTCAGGCTAACAAAATGCCTTCATGAACTTCCAAGCTAGAGTTCTAAAATGAAATGGCAAAAGGGAGAGGGACCCACGACATTCCTACTTCTTTTCTGTGGGTATATACGGGGGTATGGCTGTACACGTATGAATGCATGCATATGCAAACACAAAAGAGTGAATATTTGCTGAACATTGATTCAGTTTGATTTATCACTATATATGTGAACACAGTATATAGAGAAAAAGGACTGGGAGCAATTATACCCAAAATGTCATTAATGGGATTCTGCAAGGTTGGACTACAGGGAATCCTTTTCTTTTTGTGAATTTCTCAAACTTCCAATGTCCTGGGTTTTGTTTCAGTTTTCTTAGAGAAGATGTTAGATCTCAATGCCCTGTCTCCCAGGGGGGTTCCTTGACCTTGTACAAACATACCCACCTTGTCCCAAGCAACCTCATGTCAACCATGTGTGAGGAGGCACAGCCGCTGAGTCTGAAAAAGTCCTGCTGTGTCTTTCTCCCACTCTGACTGCTCACAAAACAAAAATGAATTTTTCCATGGTAACCTCCAGCCTCCTCAGTTAGACGCAGAGGCCACACTGGCAACTCTTAAATAACTAGCAGCTTCGTGCTCTGCTCCTCTTCACAGATAGGACTCGAGAGAAAAGTCTGGAACAACAATCACCACGCTGTGTGACTAGGTTGGTTCAAACTGGCCACTGTGCTATCTTTTTTCTTTACACTCTTAGAACATGAATTTTTAAAATTATATATTTAACAGTTAGCTTTATTTTAGAGAGGGGAAGAGAAGATAAAACCTTGTTGCTTCTCCCTGCCCTCAGGAGAAAAATTCAGTTTCTCTTCGCAGTTCATAAGGCCCCATGTGATCTTGTCCCTGACGAGTTAGGAACATTTTAAATGTTTGGTTGAATCATATGACGGTGCAGTTTTTCTTAGTTGAAGATGGTCCGTTATGGGCAACTTTATGTGCTTGAGTTCACTCAGGACCCTCATCCTCAACCAGATGCTGCCCCCTTGGCCTGCAAAACCCATCTGCTGTCTACTCCCATCTTTCCCTGCCTCGACTCACCCCTTCTGCCTTACTAAATAACTGCCCTTTCTTCAAGTCTTCCAGTCTGTCGTTTCTTCCAAGAAGCTTTGGATTCTGAATTAAGCACCCCTCCTCTGAGCTTCCCAAGCATCTATCCTCATTCACTCATTCAGTCGCTCAACAAATCATTATTAAGCACCAATTACATGCCCACCGAATGCCAGGCAGTAGGGACACGGTAATGACAAAGTCAGTGACCCTTAGTCATAGTACAGTCCTGTTGGTTTCTTCTTGCTCATCTCCTCTACCAGAGCCCGAATGTTTCCATGTCTTGTACACCGTGAAACAGCCACGGCTCCACGTACCTGACACATAATAATCACATCCTCATTGAATGAAAAATAAATGGATTGCTCAAATTTGTCAAAGTAGCGTATAACCAATTTTATTTCTCTTCTGTTCTAGTTTTTTTTTTTTTTAAAGGTAATTACTCTCACAATTTATCATCTGACAAAAGGAAGCAGCTGATAAAAGAAGCCCTCCTTTGTTCTGGACTTCCTGGCCGGGTCTCACAAGTCCTGTTTGCTTTGACCGCCTCTGGAGTGTTTGCCCAGTGAGGTCAGGGAAGGGAAGGAGAACACCGCCCGCCTGTTGTCGGAGCCGCAGGAAGCCAGCTGCGAGCTCCGCTCGGTGAGAGGGGGTGGGGATGCGAGGGGTGGGAGAACAAACCCCAGCCTGGGGAGAGTGTGCCCTCCACAGCTAGACCAGCTTCAGGACTTGCCCAGCAAAAGCTGCCCGTACGTGTTCAGGTCCTAGCATTGAAGGATACCGGAGGCCAGATGGGGAAACTAAGACCCCAAGCAGAGTCAGCACTTGATGAGATCATAGAGCCCTGTGACAAGGTCAGAGACTCGAATCCTAACTTGAAGTCTGCATTTTCCTGGAACACAGCTGGAGGTGGGGCAGAAAGGTGTCTAGAACTCCTAGCTCCTGGCTGCCGCTCAAACCACATTACTTTGGGTGACCCACCCACGCACCCCCATTCACTAAGCATCTATTATGCTCCGGCACCTGTCTTGGTAGGCAGCAGTGGGAGAGGCAAATTCCCACCCTTGACAATCCCCACAGTGGGAGTGCTGTCTGACTGGTGGCATCCATAAAGTTGTGCAACTCACCTGGGTGACTCAGAACTGGAGGATCTGGAGCCTTAGAAGGGGGAGGTGGCCTCTCCAGCCCGCCCCTCCCTGAAGCGGAGGCTCTGCTCCCTGAGTCCCGCCTCCTCACGGCGAAGCTTTTACCTGGTGGAAGCCTGCAGTAGCCCTGAGAACCCAGACGGCCCAGCAGAGGGGACAGAAACACTCCAGTTGTTGACCATCTACAGCGGGCCAGGCCCTATGCCAAGGCCTACACACGCAGTGTTCTTTGATCTTCAATACAGTTCTTTACAGATTAAGAGACCGAAGCTTTAAAGAGAGGGTGGAGAGGACTGAGTTCTGAAGTGTCCGCCGTGAGGCCCCCAGCACCGCTTTGCTTCCTTGCATTCATTAAACATTAGCACACGGCTCCCAAGCATGCCTTCTGTAGCACGTGGTCCGAGGCACTTCTGTTTCCCCATACTGGACAGCACAGGTTTTAGAGGACGCGTCCATCATCTCAGACAGCCCTATTAAACAGCAGTGAACTAAGCAGTGAGCAGCAGGCCGCTCATAAAAGCACTTTGCCACCCCCTGCATCTTCTCCTCTCATCCCTTCCAAAAGTGGCCATGGAGTAGAGGACGTGGCAGGTGCTCAATAAATATTTCTGAAATAAATGATGAGGATCTGGTCCAAGGAGCAAGAAGGAAGTGACTGCAGTAGTGAAAGTAAGCCTGATTTAATCAAGAAACGTTCACTACATGATGGAGAGCTTGGGCAGACCGAAAGGTCCTTCCTTCATCACCCATCCCCACCCATGAAAACACAGAAATGAATGGTGATATAGTTTATTGGAGCAATAAAGTCCATACCTACCCATCACTGCTTCCAATGACTCATGTCTGCCCATGTGCACTTGCAATAAAGGATTTCAACTGGACCAAAGAGTGCTTAGCTCTGATGCAGGCAAAAGCACCTGTTAAAGTGAGAGCTAGGATCCTGGAGTTCCTGGAACTCAGTTCCTTTATGGTGCTGATGGGGAAACTGGGGCTTGGTCTGTGGTCACACAGCTAGGCAGAGGCAAAGCTATTCTCCTGCCCACTTGCCACCTGGAATTTAGGCCAGCATGAGAGCAGACACTCCCTGTCAGGACCAAGGAGCAAGAAGCTCAGGTGGCTCAAGAGCCAAGGTTGAGATCAAGTAGATGAAGAAACCAAGGACAAAATAAGACAGTCAGTTGGGGACAACCCCAGAGCAGGAGGGTCGACCAGTGCACATTAAGAAGGGGATGGCAATTGGAAGGAAGAGCCAAGTCTGCAGCCTCCCCTGTTGGAGAGGATAATGGGAACAGTCACTCTTGCACACTGCTGATGAGACTGCATATTGGTCAGAGGACACTTTAACATTGTCTAGTGGTGCTGGTGGTAAAGAACCCACTAGCCAGTGCTGGAGATGTAAGAGATGTGTGTTCGATCCCTGGGTCAGGAAGATTCCCCTGGAGAAGGAAATGGCAACCCACTCCAGTATTCTTGCCTGGAGAATCCCATGGACACAAGAACCTGGCAGGTTACAGTCCCTGGAGTCTCAAAGAATCAGACACGACTGAAGCAACTTAGCAGTAGAATTTAAAGTAAGCATCCTCATGACTCAGAAATCTCACTACTTCTCTAGAGAACTATCTGCACAGAGACACATACAAAACTTCATGGCAGTATTTCCTACGATCATGAGAAACTAGCAAAAATGTAAATGTCCAACCACAGAGATAGATCCATCAAAAGCAGTATATCAAACTAGGAATAAAACCACCATATGACCCAGCAACCCCACTCCTAGATACATGCCTTGAGGAAACCAAAATTGAAGAAGACACATGTATCCCACTGTTCACTGCAGCACTATTTACAATAGCTGGAACATGTAAGCAACCTAGATGTCTATCAACAGATGATAGGTAAAGAAGCAGTATTACTCAGCTATAAAAAGGAACACATTTGAGTCAGTTCTGATGAGGTGGACGAACCTGGAACCCATTATACAGAGTGAAGTGAGTCAGAAAGAGAAAGGTAAATATCGTATTCTAATGCACATATATGGAATCTAGAAAAATGGTGCTGAAGAATTTATTTACAAGGCAGCAGTGGAAAAACAGACATAGGGAATAGACTTACGGACACGGGGGGGAGGGGAGGAGAGGGTGAGATGTATCGAAAGAGTAACACGGAAACTTACATTACCATATGTAAAATAGATAGCCAACGGGAATTTGCTGTTTAGCTCAGGAAACTCAACAGGGGGCTCTGTAACAATCTAGAGGGGTGGGACTGGGAGGGAGATGGGAGGGAGGTTCAAAAGGGAGGGGATATATGTGTACCTATGGCTGATTCATGTTGAGATTTGACAGAAAACAAAGTTCTATAAAGCAACTATCCTTCAATAAAAAAATCAAAAAGAGAAAAAAAGCAATATATCTACATTAGGGAATACTACAAAGCAATTAAGTAGAGCATAGAGGATCCATTCAGGGCCACCACATCACACACCATATCTTTGTTTTTTTAAAACCTTTTTATTTTGTATTGGGATATAGCTGATTAATAATATTGCGATAGCTTCAGGTGGACAGCAAAGGGACTCAGCCATCATATATACAGGTATCCATTCTCCCCCAAGCCCCCCTCCCATCCAGGCTGCCACGTAACACTGAGCAGAGTTCCATGCGCTGTACAGTAGGTCCTTGTTGGTTATCCATTTTAAATATAGCAGACACACCCCATCTTTGAATGAATTAGAAAAAGATAGTCCCCCTTGGGTAGACCAGTCAGAGAAAGGGAGCCCTTCCTTTGTGCTAAGTCAGCAGAGATGGACTGAGTTTCAGCCTCCCTCATGCCTTCTGGGCTGTGAAACCAAAGAGATGGCTCTGAGTTCAGTCTTTCCAACCTGAACGACCACATCAAATGGAAAAACAAGTTGTAGAATAGTGTGCCGAAGAGAATGCCTGTGATAAATTTGAACACACATTCTTTATATTTTCTATGAGGACATACATACATACTGAGCACGTTAATGAGTAGAAAAAAGACTGGGGAGGGCACACATCTTCCTGCAACAACTCTTTACTTCTTCGGCGGGAAGGGGGAACAGTGTGTCAAAATGAACTTTAATCTCATCCAAAGTGTTTTGATTTAACGTTTCAAAGGAGAATGCATGTCTCTATAACTTGTACCATTAACTTTTAAGTTAAAAAAAAAAATGGGAAGGTGGGTTTTTGAGACAGAAGAAGAAATATATGTCCTCCTCGGTGACACCCACAACTCCATCACTAGTAGATTTAAAGCATCTTGCTCCATGAGCCAAAAACCCCACACCAGTCTTCTCTAGACCTTGATGTGTGCTCAGTCACTAAGTCGTGTCCAACTCCTTGCGACCCTCTGGACTGTAGCCCTCCAGGCTCCTCTGTCTGTGGGATTTTTCAGGCAAGAATAGTGGAGTGGATTGCCATTTCCTCCTCCAGGAGATCTTCCTGACCCAGGGATTGAACCTGAATCTCCTGAGTCTCCTGCATTGCAAGGGTATCCTTTTTTGCTAAACCATCGGGGAAGCCCTAGATCTCAATACTGAACTCATTTGAGGGAGTGCAGAGGGACTGAGAGCTCAGATTGGATGCAAGAAGTTTTTAAAAATAAGAGGAAGGTGACCCTAGTGAGTCTCTCTCAGTCTCTGTCTCTGAGGTGCGCCTACAGGCAATCTTAGTGACTTCGGCTGGGCAGAGGTGGGGGAAGGAGGTGGGAGTCTCGCCTTCCTCCATCTTCTCCTAGAGGCGGCCTCTCCCCAAAGCAGGGAGCACCCCTCTGCCCTGGTGGAATGTGGTGAGACAGTCAACACAGCAACTTGCGCAAGATCAAAAGAGCCCTCAGATGACTTTGAGGGGCTTCATCACACTGAAAAGAAGGTGAGGGAAGTTGACTGGTCTTGAAATTGTTTTTTAATGGTTTGATTTCACGGTCTTCTTGTTACTTAAGCACCATTCATCTTCCTTCAAATCTCTAGCCAGGGCTTCACAGGGCTTGGCAGCTCAATTTCCTCTCAGCCTACCAGATGAGACAGAAGAGTCCACCGGTCACTTATCTAAGCAAAGCACATTGGGAGCCATTAGAACTTGCACCACCCGGCAGACTGTCCTGAACCAGAGAGGAGAAATCAAGGCCGCCTCACCATATGAAACTCAGGTAAGTTGATCCCTTCTTCCCATCCCTCCCTGACTGCCCCGGTGTAGACCGGTTGGAAACACAAGGCGGGGCGGGGGGAGTCAGGCAAAGGAAGACCATCTTTTCTGTCCATTCAGGTCCTTTGAGCCACAAGTCTAGGCAGCAGTGGCAGAGGAGAAATCACCACATTGGATAGAAGGCTGGTGTTTCTATCAGGGCCCAGCTGTGTTTAATCCTTGAAACTGGCCAGAAAGTTATGGACTCTGCTAAGATCAGTTAAAGATCAAGAAAAGCAATGAGTAATGGCACAGCAATGAGTAACGAAAAAACTGTCTCGTCTTTCTGTCTCTACCACACTGAGTGCTCCCAATGAACCACTTACATTTGGATTCTCTTAGTTGACCTATTTTCCCTAATCCTTTTGAGCCATTCGAAGCTAATTTTTCTGTATCCTTTTACTGACAAGTAACAAAACCAGAGCTCTCAGTTTCTCTCACCGCTTTGCCTGTGTCTCCTTGGCTCATCCTCTCCTACAGCAGACAGGCTTTCTCTGGGTGGCTGAGAATTAGGCCACCTTCTTCTTCAACTTCAACTCTTTTCTGATCCATAACCCCTGGGACAGGGTCCTTCTCCAGCTCCAACCAAAAAATCTTAGAGACGGACCCTGATTGGTCTTGTTTGGGTCACATGATCCCCCAGTAAGGGGTCAGAGTCTCGTGACTGTCGTACCCCCTCCCAGGTCATGTGTTTGGAGTTGGGGATGTGCAAGTCCCCAGAGTAAGGCTGGGGCATGCCGGAAACAAAGTACTGTAGAGGGCTCACGTGATGCCAAGGGGCATTTGCAGTAAGCACCGCTTCCACTCTTCTGATGTCTTGGAATTCCTCTCCACTTACTTTTAGATTTATTTTCTTGTTATTGCTGTTGTTCAGTCACTCAGTCATGACCGACTCTTTGCGACGCCATGGACTGCAGCACGCCAGGCTTCCCTGTCCTTCACTATCTCTCGGAGTTTGCTCAGACTCATGTCCATTGAGTCGGTGATGCCATCCAACCATCTCATCCTCCGTCACCCCCTTCTCCTCCTGCCCTCAATCTTTCCCAGCATCAGGGTCTTTCCCAGTGAGTCAACTCTGCATCAGGTGGCCCAAGGATTGGAACTTCAGCTTTATTTCCTTACTCACTTTTGGCTGTGCTGGGTGTTCATTGCTGTGCTTGGGCTTTCTCTTTGTGGCAAGCAGGGGCTATCCTTCCTTGCGGTGTGCGGGCTTCTCACTGCACTGGCTTCTCTTGTTGTGAAGCATAGGCTCTTGACCTGAGGGCTTCAGTAGTTGCAGCGCATGGGCTCAGGCGCTGTGGCGCTTGGGCTTAGCTGCTCCACGGCACGTGGGCCCTTCCGGGGCTGGGGATTGAACCAGTGTCCCTTGCATTGTAAGGTGGGTTGTTATTCACTGTGCCACCAGAGAAGCCCTCCACTTACTTTTAAAAGGTAGTTTAAATCTTATGAGAGTTTTAAAAGCCCCTTTTAACAGAATCAGGTGATTATGAAACAAAATAAAAACTAGTGATAGAAATGTCCATATTTTAGCTTCCTCTTCCCTAAAAGTTATAAAGGCCCATTTGTTAAAAAACAAAAAAAACCTCTTGCCTTTTTCCTTGTTCTTTCTTTTGACAATAGCCAGGGCTCTTAGAAAAGACGAATTCTCTTTTTCAGTGAAATTTTGCAGTTATTCATATTTTAAAATATTTGGAAAATTTAAATTTAAGTCATATTCCAATATCTAATCAGGACATTAAAAAGAATCAATTGCTCCTCAATCCATCCCATACCCCCCAGAGACCTCTGGTTTGGTCTTTAGTTCAAGGTGTGTGTATGCTGTCCCTCAGTCATGTCAGAATCTTTATGACCCCACAGACTTCAGCCAGCCAGCCTCCTCTGTCCATGAGATTTTCCAGGCAAGATTACTGGAGTGGATTGCCATTTCCTCCTCGAGTTCGTTCAAGGTAGCAAAGATTAACTACTAGAACTTCAGGAACTTTAGAGATGTACAGAATAGCATATTTCTAAACTTCCCCCTTGCTTTTGCAAGACGGATCTCAAAAGCCGTGTTCTCTCTGACCAGCCACCCATTCCAACCTAAGTGGAACTGATCACGTCCACTTATGTTCCCTACCATTGTTCTGAAGTCCACCAGTCATAACAGGAAGACTGTCATGGTGGGGGTAATGGGGGCCATGTTTGTTAATCTCTCCCTTCCTTCCAGGCTGTGGGTTTCTTAGGTTTGTGTCTGAATCACCTCTGTGTTCTCTACATGCATCTGAGGGTGTGGCACAGTGGCGGTCTCTGGGATGGATGGATGGATGGATGGAAGGATGGACAGATGGATGATGAAATTCCTCTTGATGTTGAGAGGGTAGGTGATTCACGAGTATGAGAGCCTAAGGATGTGCTAGTGATTCAGGCCATTTTGATGTGGCATTTCCATTAGACTTACAATAAGTGAGTAAATGATGATAAGTGAGAAAATAACGTCCCTGACTACAGAGGACCCCATGGTCAATCTTGAGCCTCAGCTAGGTTCTCAAGGAGCCTGAGTCACTTTGTCCATCTCTGCTTGACTTGGTTGTACGGGGCCCTGACTCTTCCCTCAGCAGCCATGGACCACACCCCCAGTGCGCACCTGTGAGCTGCCACCAGGCATGATCACCACTCCTTCCCCCTCCTCTGCCAGAGCAGAGGCTCCTGGAGCTGGCATGCTGCCCCCGTAGTAGTGCCGAGTCTTGGGGAACGCTGCCCTCCTGTCTCCTGGTAACAGCCAGGGCTCTGCAGAGCCCCAGAGGCGAGAAAGCAAAGCTCCTCAGAGGCCCCCTGCTCCCTGGCAGGCATCCCCGGGGATCCAGGGCAGGCAGAGGATTGTCTCTGGGCTGGCTTCCCTCCCACTTGAAGGTGGCTCTGAGCAGGGGATGGGGAGAGGGTGGGATGCCACGTGCCAGTGTTAGCCCAGAGGAGGGCTCCCCTGAGACTGTGCTGCTCCCCAGCCCTGCACGGAATATCCGATTTGCTTCTCCTCCAAGTTCTCTAGAAGCAGCGGTCCCCTCCCCCTCCCCCAGGACCACAGGGTAGGCAGTGCCCAGCCATGTTGAGGCCGTGCTGATTTGCAACTCCGCTGGGTTGATATCAGAGGCATGGTTGTGGCTCGCCTGTTTTCTCTCCCTGGGCAGCTCATCCCCAGTGCAGATCTTACCTCGCTCCGAGCCTACATGTTCAGGGAGGAGCTGTCCCAGGGGCCTCGCACAAGCACCCCAAACTCAGCCTGTCCCAAAGCTCATCTTCCCCCACCCCTGGTCTTCATGCTCCCTCGGGCAGTGTTGTGTTCCAGCCGGAACCGTGATGGCCACCCTCCTCGCAGCCCACTGCTGCACCCAGCCATTCACAAAGCACAGCTGATGCTTTCCTCCCACCCCCAACAAACTTTAAACTTTTTATTTTGTATTGGGGTATAGCTGATTATCAATGGTGTGAGTTTCAGGTGAGTGGCGAAGGGACTCAGCCACACGTATACATCTATATCCATTCTCTGCAAAACCCCCTCCCATCCAGGCTGCCACGTAACATTGTGGTGCTACATCTTGACCCACTCAGACCCATCCTCACCTCACTCCCCCCTCCCTCCATCCCCATTGCCCGCTTTGGTCTAGGTGGGTCACCTCTTATCTGGCTAGGGAGTCCGCTACTGGTCTCCCCCACCCGCTGGCTCCTGCCTGACGCTATGACCAGATGTCTACCTGTCGGTGTGCAACATTTTCCCTGGTGATTTTCCAGAAACGTAGTTTTCTATCACCCTCCTGCTCAAAGTCTTTGGAAGGTTTGCCCAAGTTCTCCGAAAACTCCACAAGTTCCCCTGTGCTGGGCAGAAGGTCTTATTGAAATCTGGTCCCTCCTTTTCTCTCGAGCTCACCTCTGGTCAGTCAAATCCCAGGGAGAAGGGCAGTTAGGCAGAACAGTCACAGGGAGAGCAATAACTTCTGGGCCCACAGCTTCACCTGTTTTAAAGATCATCCAGGCAGATGCTGCCATCCGTGTCAGGGAGGCCAGTCAGAATGGAAGGCTCCTTGCTGCTGCTGTAAAGGGCAACAGCGTATGCCCCAAGCCCCTGTTCATACACCCCTCAGGAGAGCACCTTTCAGGATTCCAGGCTCACGGGAAGGTCCTCTCTCTCTCCTCCGCCCAATCTGAGTAATGGAGTAATGAATGATGTTCACTAAGCTCCTACTGTGTGATCCAGGTACCAGGCTATGCCCTGTCCCATTTGATCTTCGCAGCGCCCCTATAAGGCAGTGCAATCATTACCCTCATTTTACAATGCACCTGCTGGAGTCTCAGAAGTCAAGTTGCTTGCTCAAAGTCACCCAGACGGAGAGGGGCAGAGCTGGGATATGGAACCGTGGGTGTGCCCTACACCACTGGGCCAGTGATATTTCTTAGGTTTCAGAGGCCAAAGCCCTTGCAAGTGCAGCGTGAGGAGGGCTCTCCACAGTGTGGCTTTTGTTCTTCCGTGTGTACTTCTAGCACGTGTAAGGAGCAGCTGATTTGCATCCCCTCTGCCCACTTTGAGGATGTAGGCATCCTACTGAAGAGAAAAGATTCAGAAATATTTTGGTGGTGAGTTGCAGCTTGGCCCACTAGAAGAACCTGTCTTGACCAAATCTGGGGAGAAAAAAAGGAAGCTCAACTTATTGCGGTTGTTCAGTCACTCAGTCATGTCTGACTCTTTGTGACCCCATGGACTGCAGCACACCAGGCTTCCCTGTCCATCACCAACTCCTGGAGCTTGCTCAAACTCATGTCCATTGAGTCGGTGATGTCATCCAACCCTCTCATCCTCTGTCACCCTCTTCTCCTCCTATCCTGAATCTTTCCCAGCATCAGGGTCTTTTCTAATGAATTGGCTCATCAGGTGGCCAAAGTATTGGAGCTTCAGCTTCAGCATCAGTCCTTCCAGTGAACATTCAGCGTTGATTTCTCTTTAGGATTGCTCTGTTTGGTCACTCTGATCTCAGAGGCTGCAGGCAAGGAATCTCAGTTCAGAAAATCACCTCCCACATGCCCAGAAATGAATTCCACTGTGAATTTACGGCCACTTCCAGGGTTCCACCAGGGGCGGGAAAGAGTGTGTTCCACATCTCAGGGATGGCAGCTGAGATGTGGGATCCTGTGTCTCCCCTTCAATGTGAAGAAAGCCTCGTCATCTCCTCAGGACAATAGGAGGTGAGACCAGAGCCCAAAGGATGCTGCACAAGGAGAGTTGTGGGAAGGGTTGAGTAGGAAGCGCTGTGTTAGACATGAAGACCAGCACATGGGAGCAGAGATGAGAGTTCCTAGACGCAAGTGATGCCTTAAAAAGTGAACCTCTCCAGCTGCCTATCTCAACCCTGTGGCTCCTCTTTGTCTGTCTAGCTTCAGATTTAATGTCAGTGGAAACACACAGCACAGGTTATTCAGAAACTACCTGTATGGACGCGGCTGCTTCCTTCACGGTAGACACATGGAATCTGACCTGCGTTCTTCTCCCATCCTGGGCAGCCCAGAGGAGCAGGATTGAGGACTGGGGATGTGCAGGAGTGGATCCCGACTGCCGGGCAGTCCGTGCGTGGTGACTATGTATTCCTGACATTCCAGAGAACGCCTCTTCCTCAAGATTTATGACTTCATTTTGTTTTAATGCTTTCTGTCAAAATTCTAAGAAGCCATAGTGACGGGTGGGTAGCACAGAGAGGGGCAGAAAGCGCTAGTGGAAACAGCCCAGATGAAGGTTTAATGGGAAGAACACCTTGATGAGCGAGTGTCTACTGAGCACCTACCATGTATGCTATGCGCGCTAAGTCGCTTCAGTCATGTCTGACTCTTTGCGACCCTATGAACTAGAACCCTCCAGGCTCCTCTGTCTGTGGGATTCTCCAGGAAAGAATACTGGAGTGGGTTTCCATGCTCTCCTCCAAGGGATCTTCCTGACCAAGGGTCAAACCCGTGGTTCTTATGGCTTCTGCATTGGCAGGTGGGTTCTTTACCACCAGCACCACCTGGGAAGCTCTTGCCCTCCTCGCTTATTCCCAGGGAGGCAGAGGTCAGAGCCACACCCCCTTAAAGGACCCTGAAAGCTCTAGCAATGCCTGCCCTCCCTGGGAGGATGAACATTGGCAGTCCTTCCAACTGGGGGGCAGAGAGTAACGTCTCAGAGGAGCCCCGGTTCATGCCAACCCCTCCCCGACCAGTAGTAAAGCTTCAGAAAAACCAGCCCGTGAGCTAATCCAGGGTGGGGAGAGACCAGGCACTGCCCTTTTATTCTATCCTGTCTAACCCCCGTGTGTCCTCAAGGGTAAGACATGTTTCTGACTCTGCTGATGGCTGCCCGACTTCATCCCTCTGACACCAAGGTGTTCTCCCCGTAGGCCACCTGGAAAATGGAAGCGTTAGTCACTCAGTCCTTGCGACCCCATGGATGGTAGCCCGCCAGGCTCCTCTGCCCATGGCAAGAACACTAGAGCAGGCTGCCATTCCTTTCTCTGGGTCATCTTCCGACCCGGGGATCGAACCCAGGTCTCCTACACTGCAGTCAGATTCTTTACTGTCTGAGCCACCAGGGAAGCCCCCAGGCCACCCGGAACCTCCTCCAGAACAGCTGAAAAGCCCCGCCTTGAGGAGCTTGGTGTCCACCGCAGGCCCTCCTCCCATTTCCACTTTGTCTACCCCAGTCTCTCCTTTGAAATAAATGTATTCCATCTGAAGGTACAAAATGGATGAAACAGTTGTTTTTAAATGCTGATTTCATGCCCCTCCCAAAGGCACTCTTTTGTTCTCCTGTTTAATTTTTACATTGCATCGGCAATAACAAACTCTAGGGCGGGCGCATCAAAGGAAACTGATAATTGCTCACTGTACACTTTATTTGGTTCATTACTTTGTTAACACCTGATTCTGAAAAATACTCCCTCTGAACCGGCATAAAAATTATTAGCAACAAAGAGATCCTTTTTTGCATAGAAATAGGTTTATTACCTGCCACCTGCAGTGAGTGTGTGAGATTGGCTTTGTGGTAGCATTCAGCAAGCACCTCTCCACCTGCCTCCAGGTAAAGAAACATCTTATAACCTAAGGGTTATAACCTAAGGGTTCTGTTTTGCTTTGCAGAAATGTACCCATGTTGTCCTGGTTTGGGGTTCCAGGTGGGTGGGAAATAGTAGAGTACCAGGGACATGGGGTTGAAAACCGGGCCTGGGGCAGCCCCAAGAAGGCGATAAGGTATAGGATGTCCTAAGAGCTAGGTGAGGGGGAGCACACTGGGAAACCACCAAATCACTGAGTGTGTGCAATTCATTCCACGTTTATGAGAGAGTGTTATTTGCTCAGTCGTGTCCGACACTTTAAGATCCTATGGACTGTAGCCTACCAGGCCCCTCTGTGGAATTCTCCAGGCAAGAATACTAGAGTGGGTTGCCATTTCCTCCTCCAGGGGCTCTTCCTGACTCAGGGATCGATTCTGGATCTTCCCACGCTGTAGGTGGATTCTTCACCATCTGAGCCACCAGCACTTCCTATGTGCACGGCCAGCAGCAGAACTCCAGTGTATGTAAGTAGTGGGTGGTGGATACACCTGGATGCCTCCTAACATCTTTAACTTCCCTTCCTGTGTTTGGGGAAATCCCCTGGCTCATGATTGCACATTCCCACCCCTCCCCTCCCACCCCCACCAAGGCCTCCTTAAGAGAGAAGCTATTTAGAATGCCTCTTGCTTCTCAGGTGCAGGTAAGAGACAGCCTTCACCAATGTGACACCCACTGGAGACTTTGATTGGGAAGCTAATGTCATAAAGACATGGAACCCATTCTGCTGAGCATAGCAGCCAAGTAGCCAGCTAGCTCCCAGTGACCAAGGTTCCAAGGCGCCTCCGAGCCCCGCACTCAGGTACGTGAACGTGATGTTTGTGTCCAGGGATGTCTTCTATCTGTGGTAGAATCTGGCCACTCTTCTTTGCTACTGGGCATTCAGGTTTGTTCCTCTGGGCCTCTCAGAATCTCTGGGTTGTTGATACACCTGAACAAATGCATTTTCTGCTGAAACTGGCTCAAATGGGTTTCTGGCATTTGCATCTGGGAACCCATGTACTCATAGCTCTATACACTGCAAACGTCAGACGCCCAAAGGGCATTTGTTGGTTTGTGAAACCTAAAACCCCCAGGAGTCTGTAGTCTCAGATATGGTCAGACAGGGACTAGGACTAGCTGCATAATTTGCAAAAGAAAATAAAACTGCCAGTTGCTCATTTGTGTCCGACTGTGACCCCACGGACGGTAGCCTGCCAGGCTCCTCTGTCCATGGAATTCTCCAGGCAAGAATACTGGAGTGGGTTGCCATTTCCTACTCTAAGCGATCTTCTTGACCCAGGGATTGAACCCACACCTCTAACATCTCCTGCACTGGCAGGTGACTTCTTTACTGTAGCCACCAGGGAAGCCTAGGAAATTTGCAAGGCCCAGCACAAAATCAAAGTTCAAGACCCTTTTCCAAAGAGTGCTGAGAATTTCAAGATGACAGTGTAAGAGCATGAAGCCAGGTACAGGGTCCTTCTAAGTGCAGAGCTCTTTGTGATGGCACAGACAGCATGCCCACAATGCTGGCTCTGCTCCAGGACGCCTGTGTCTTTCTCATCCTCCTTCTTGGTTCTGTCAAGTCCCATCTGACCCGTTGCCCGCCCACGCACTCCAGAGTTCCAGAGGGGACGGCTGGATTCTCACAGTTAAGGCTCAGAGCCCAGTTGCATCTGCAGCATGTCCAGGCACGCTTACCACCATTGCACTGATGGGCCCGGTATGCGGACTGTGGTCTTAGCTCGGGCTCCCAGCCTCCGCGGGGAGGATGGGTGTGCGGGGGATTTCTAGAGGACGTGCTCCCAGGGGAGACCTGTGGGGAAGCAGGGGAGGGGAGGAAATGAAGCAAAGGTGGGATCCCTCACAGAGGCCCTTGGAGGGGCTCCAGAGCATGAGTGATACCTCGGAGCTGCCTGCACCTGGAACAGGGAGGCTGGCTCTTTAACACTCCCTGTGTGCGCCCCGCAGGCGCTGATGAAGGGCCACGCCCCGTGTGGGCGGGCACATGTCTTCCCAGACTTTCTGTGCACGTGGACATCGTGGGTCCCCTAGACTAAGGAACAGCTTCTGTAAAAGACACGCAGGGGTGTACTCCTGGAGGTCAACACTGAAGTGAAGGGAGGGGTCCTGGAGTGGTACAGGAAGTCTAGAGCCCTGGATTTAAGGACATTGCAGAGTCCTGGACCTACCTGAAGTGGCCCTGAGAAAATGCTGATGTGAGAGACCCCACATTTCCACTGGGAATGTTCATGCCGGGGAGTCAGGAAATACCAGGTGATGGGACAGTGGGGACTAGAAGATTATGCATATTACCCTGACATTTAAAAAGTTAATCTTAGCCTACCTAAGTAATGCAAAACTCAGATTCCCTCTTTTGAAATGAATGAATTGCATAACAGTGTTTTGTAAGAACTCTGTGAGCTTCTGAGTCTGTCACTGGAAAAATCTTTGTACAGACTCTGCTCATCTCTTCTGACAACTGCACTTCGTCATAGGTGACTATGGATGGGTCTTGAGAGGTGCATATCATTAGATTTATTAAGGACAGGGTCCTAGAGGAATAGGATTAATTATTAACAAGGAAATTTATGAATGCATTTTAATAACAGACTTGTTGAAGTACAATTCACATACCATACACTTTCCCTATTTAAAAGGTAGAATTCAGTCACTTTTAGTCTATTTAGTAAAATTGGGCAATGACTGCCACAGTCAACTTTAGAAAAGTTTTCATCAAAAAGATAAAACTTCTGTCAAAAAAGAAACCCCAGACCCATTAGTATTCTTTATGCCCAGTTAGGGATTTGAAAATCCTTAGTCCTAAGCAAAAAATGTTTAGGACTGGTGGACCATCCCTCTAGTTCCTAATTTCAGGAAACATCCAGAAAACCCTCTGGGAAAGAATAGCTCTAGAAAGTCCCCCATTATTTAAATGCGGTTGGGAGAATTATGACTTGGAGTGCCTTTCTTTTTTTAATATTTATTTATTTGCTGTGCCAGGTCTTAGTTGCTGCACATGGGATCTTCAGTTGTGGCATGTGAACTCCTAGTTGGGGAATGTGGGAGCTAGTTCCCTGACCAGGGATCGAACCTGGGCCCCCTCTGCATTGGGAGTGTGGAGTCTTAGCCACTGGGCTACTAGGGAGGTGCACTTAATTGCCTTTCTGATCATCAGACTCAGTGACAGGCACATCGACAGGGAAAAAAAAAAAAGGGAAAGACTCTATTAACCCAGTCAGGCCATGGCAGTAAGTCAGGTGCCGGTCACAGTCCAAGAGAAACGTGAGCATTTGCATCCCCGGCTATCTCCAGAGCACACGGGGCAAAGGTGTGGCCAGTTTCCTTCCTCATCACCAAGGGGACCTCAGGTCATTCCTAACGAGGTCCTGCATCTCCAAATTCCAGCTTGGACAAAACCAGGCACTCCTTACATAGGCAGCTGGCCGTGCTGGCTGAACCAATTTATACGCTTCTATTTAAAAGAAAGAAGAAAAGGGGGGAAAAAAGCCACCTTTTAGGAGAAGCAAAGGGGCAAAGGAGCATCCAGCTAAGCATGTTACCAAATCTTTAAGAAATAAACAGCATTACTAAGGAATGTGCATCTGATCAAACATTTTTTTTTATTCTTCTGAGACAAAGAATTTAGAAAAAATTACCTATGAGACTCAAGGTTATTAAGTCAATTAATCATACACCTGCATGTAACTGTGGTGGAATAAAGATCTCAGCTGGAGTGTGGTGTGACCAAACGAGGTCCTCTGAGTAAACACCCATGTGGAGCCCTTTCCACTGGAACCTGAGAGTCAGGCAGCAAAAAGAAGACGTATTCTGCACATCACATCGGCCCCATTAGGAGGCCCCTGTGATCACATTATTATGTGCTTTGTCTTCAGAGACTTCCCGGTCTTTTTCACCCATAAGCAGAAAAAGTCGTCTCCATCTCATTACCAGGCTCCGGGAACCCGTTCCCTCTGATGTGCCTCCCTCCCTCACTTTGGAGCTCGACTTCCTTGAGATCTCTCATCGTCACCTTTATTATAATGGAGTCTTACAATCCCACGGCTGGTGACACCCAGGGGAGGAGTATTCTGATGAGGAGGGTGGGGGTGCCCGGAGGAGCCGTCTGTGATGGAAGCTTCCACAGAGACGACTCGGCAGTCAGGCAGGAAGAAGGAAGGACTCGTGGGGGAGATGAGTGTCTCACCACCCGATTGCCCTCCCCTGGTCTCGGGCAAGAAAAAAGAGAGCAAGGCCACGGACAGGATCCATGAAAGCGGCCCCTGCCTGGTTTTAGTGGCAGCAGGCAGGAATATTTGCCTCTCAGGTAGAAGCGTCAGAGTTTGGAGTACACAGAGGCAGATGAGTAAACAGAGGTGATACCTTTTCTTTGTGACATATGTGGGCAGAAGGAGCCCAAAAGGCCCCTGGGAGGAAAGAATGATAGCTGATTTCCTTTTCTCTCACTGAACAGTCTCTGATTCAATGGTAGGACAGTTAACCAGGCCGATGGAACATGATGAGTATCTTTCATGCCAAGAAGAGGCTGGCCCTCCGTGGCTGTTACTTAATTAAAAGAAGGTTAAAGATCATGGAGTATGCTTCACCCACATTTAGGGGACAGAATGGGCCTAGAATATCATAGAAAAGGACAGAAGTGCAAGAGCAATATTTTTAGAAACAAATCTGAGGGATGCCAAACAGAAATACAGCAACAAATCAAAAAAGGTCGAATTCTTCTAGTTTATCTACTTTGGCCAAGACAACAGAATTTAATCAAGTTCATGTGCAGATGTGAATTTTGTGACATATTTAGCACTCTATGGATGACTATAGATCATGTCTATCTATATTTATATCTGTTTCTATCTATCCAACTATCTATGTATATCAGGTTTCTATCCATCTATCTACCTATATTTATAACTGTCTCTCCACCTATCTATATATCCACCTATCTATCTTTGTATTTTTCTCCCTAAGAGTGAGCAACTATCAAGACAAAAACAAACTGAAAATGCACACTGCAATGTGCTGAGTTGCAGAAGGACCCCACAGATTTATGAAATTGTTTGTGGCTCTCTCGATCTTTTTCATTACTCGAGGCTGCAATGAAAAACTCACCGCACCCTTGAGAGATTGGGTCAAAGTCCACAAGAAAACGGCACACAAGTTCCTCTGTCATTTGGAACAGAACAAAAGGGAAAACATGAAGAGCTGTGAGAAAGGAAGAACATAGACACTCTGAGCTGAGATAAACTATGGGCTAAGTAAGGAAAAAAAGATACAGGAGGCTATTGCAGATAGATGCTGCAGCAGGAAACTCTTCTGCTCATAAGGGAGGTAAAGGCTGAGTTAAGAGGGAAGCCAAGAGACCCGTGGTAGTCTCCCAAGAGGAAACAGGTTGGGTCAGTGAAACACAACACCTCACTCAGAGTAACCTGAGGGCAGTTTCAGTGTCAGGGTGATTCTGGGAGAGGTCACAGTGTAGGAAAAGCACGATGAAGGTAAAAGGTAAAAGTTGATGAATAGCCACTAGGATAGGGACTTCCCTGGTGGTCCAGTAGCTAAGACTGCACTCCCGAGGCAGAGAGCCTGTGTTCAGTCCCTGGTCAGGGAACTAGATCCCATATGCTGTGACTAAATAACCTAACTAAAGATCCCATGCACTACAACTGAGACCTGGTGCAACCAGATAAATAATTTTTTTTTACAAAAAAAGTATATCCACTAGGATAAATTCTAATGGGTTAAAGATGCAAACTAATGATTTTTTTTTTTTTTAAAGATTTGTTTATTTACGGCTGCCCTGGGTCTTTGTTGCTGCAAGAGGGCTTTCTCTAGTTGCAGCAAGTGGGGGCTGGCTACTTTTTTTGCAGTGGCTTCTCATTTTGGTGGCTTCTCGTTGCAGAACACAGGCTCTAGGTGCTTGGGCTCAGCAGTTGCAGCGTCTGAGCACAGTTAGTTGTGGCACGTGGGTTTAGTTGCTCTGAGACTTGTGGGATCTTCCTGGTCAGGGATGGAACCCATGTCCCCTGCTTTGGCAGGTGGATTCTTAACCACTGGACCACCAGGGAAGCCCCAAGATTTTTTAAAAGAATTATCAGAAAACATGTAATTCTTCTTCTATATCTTGGAATGGAGAAAAGCATTTCTCACCATGACTCAAAATTCAGACAGGACAAAAGAGAAGATTGATGAATTTGTCTATATAAAAATTAAAACTTCTGAATGGTGCCCCCCCCCCCCCCAAAAAAGGAGTAGGAAGACATGGAAAGAAGAAAACACAAAAACAGGGAAAAAAAGATGACTGGAAAAATATTCATATCACAAAGAGCTAATCTTCCTATTACAGAGTGATTTTTATAGAAATTGAGACTAATAGGCAAAAGATATGACCGTCAATTCACAGAAATATAAATAAAATAGCTCAAATGTATGAATGTATGTTCGACTTCACTCACAAGTGAAATGCAAATCCAAAAGGTATTGAGATATCATTTATACATTTCCAAAATTCTGATGACAGACTGTCCAACTGGTTTCTCCCAGAAGCAGACCCTAAGACAAATATTGTAATGTAGGTAGTTCATTTGGGAGGCGAGGGCAGAAAACACCTGTAGGGAGGTAAGGAGCAAAGAGAAGGATGTTATGAATGGTGTGTCCTGAAGGCAAGCCCGGAACTCAGTTGGAGAGCCATGGAGATGGTGCAGAACACCCTCCAGGCTTGTCCCCTCTGAATGAGAAGTGAAATGAAGTGAAAGTCGCTCAGTCATGTCCGACTCTTTGCGACCCCATGGGCTATACAGTCCATGGAATTCTCCAGCCCACAATATTGGAGTAGGTAGCCTTTCCCTTCTCCAGGAGATCTTCCCAACCCAGGGATTGAACCCTGGTCTCCCACATTGCAGGCAGATTCTTTACCAGCTGAGCCACAAGGGAAGCCCAAGAACACTGGAGTGGGCAGCCTCTCCCTTCTCCAGCAGATCTTCCCAACCCAGGAATTGAACTGGGGTCTAACCCAGGAATCGAACTAGGGTCTCCTGCATTGCAGGCGGATTCTTTACCAACTGAGCTATCAGGGAAGCCCTAAGAATGAGAAGCTGGGGTGTTTATACATCAACTCCCTGTCACTGGCTGATGACTGCTCGTGGAGAAGGAACTCTCAGGAATTTCTGCCCTGTCCACCCCCGGGGGCTTGCACACAGGTCAAGCCTCTTTCCTGGGGCCAGAAAAAAGCCCCGAGGCAGAGTTGCAGCTGCAGGTCTAGAGAAGACCTCCCAGAGGGCGTGGGTAGGGCACAGCAGCATCTTTCCCAGACCATCCATCAGTGAAGCTGCCAGGTTATAGGCATTCCCATTGCTGGTGAGAACAGACTGGACACTGTTCCAACACTGGGAGTGCCAGTTAGTTATTGGAAACCTCACAATATTTAGGCTTCCTAGGTGGCACAGTGATAAAAGAATCCGCCTGCTGATGCAGGAGACGCGGGAGATGCGGGTTCAATCCCTGAGTCGGGAAGATCCCCTGGAGAAGGAAATGGCACCCCACTCCAGTATTCTAGCCTGGAGAACCCCATGGACAGGGGCGGCCTGCTGGCTATAGTCCTTGGGGTCGCAAGAATCAGACACGACTGAGCATGCATGCATACACTGCTCTCCTGGTGCATTTACCCTTTGACTCAGCAGCCCCACTTCCAGGAACTTAGCTGACAGTTTAGGTTTGCAGCTGTCATGAAAGACACATGTGTAAGATGATTTCTGCAGCGCTATTTGTAATGACAAATACACAATCTAATTTGTGTATTTAGACACAATCTAATTTCCATCACTGGGAAGGGGAGAGTTAAAATGCAGCTTTTTTTTCAAAGTACAGTTGCTGTACAATATTATATAAGCTACAGGTGTACAATAGAGTGATTCACAATTTTTTAAAGGTTATACTCCACTTATAGTAATTATAAAATACTGACTATACTCCCTGTGTTGTACAGTGCATCCTTGTAGCTAATTTCAGTTGAACCTCTTACTCCCCCAACTCTGTGTTGCCCCTCCCCTTTTCCCTTGCCCTTCTAGTCACCACTGGTTTGTTCTCTATATTTGTGAAACCTGATTCTTTTTTGTTATATTCACTAGTTTCTTGTCTCTTTTCAGATTCCACATATAAGTGATATCCTACAGTATGTGTCTTTCTGTAGCTTTAAAACCAATTGAGGCAGTTCTCTGAGTAGTGGATGTGGTGACATTTCCAAGATGGATTGTTAAGTGACAAAGGGAAAGTGCAAGAAGATGATATACCTTTTGTGTAAAAAGGGAGGTAGAAGACAAATAACACCAACTTGTATCTGTTTATATATGTGTAGAGAAACTGGTAGGATGCAGCAGAGATTAATGAGAGAGTTAAGGGACTTCCCTGGTGGTACCGTGGTTAAGGCTCTGTGCTTCTGCTGCAGGGGGCATGGGTTCGATCCCTGGTCAGGGAACTAAGATCCCACATACTGCCTGGTGTGGCCAAAAATAAATACATTTTTAAAAAGAGAGTGAAGGTGAGGGTTGTGGTGATGGTGACTGGTGGACAGGGTGAAATATATTTCAAACACGTGAATCTATTATTCAAAAGTTAAATTTAGCAATGCTGATGAACACGTTTATCTGAGAGGCATGGAACTATGTGGCACTTTTGCATAATTATGTTACGGATTTCTGATTTGTCTGAATGTTTTGCATGGTGCATGCGTTGCTTTGCCATGTGAAAGGCAGTAGCGGTACAATGACTCGGTGCAAACTAGGGAGACAGACAACAGCCAAAGATGCACTGCAGTGGCAACACTGATCAGAGCAGGTGTTGAACTAAAAGGAATAGAAAATGACCGGCTGGCTAAAGCAGAGAAAGAACATATTTTTTTAAAAACCTTTTAATTTTGTACTTGGGTATAAACGATTCACAATGTTGTGAGAGTTTCAGGTGGCCAGCAAAGGGTCTCAGCCATACATATACATGTATCTATTCTCCCCCAAAGTCCCCTCCCATCCAGGCTGCCACATAACATGGAGCAGAGTTCCCTGTGCTACACAGTAGGCCCTTGTCCATTATCCACTCCCTAACTATCCCTTTCTCCCATCCTTTCCCCCAGCAACCATAAATTCATTCTCTAAGTCTGATAGTCTCTTTCTGTTTTGTAAGTAAGTTCATGTGTTCCATCTCTAGAAAAAGAACTTATTTGAAGGCTATTGGATAGTTCTCAATATCACGGAGAAGGCAGAAGCAACAGGTTCAAAATAAAAGCTGAAGCCCAAGGAGGTGGGTAACCATTACTTACAGACGCATCTGATGAGGACACTTGCCACGGCCCCCACTGGACCTGGTTTCCTCTGCTGTCCCTGGGGGAGCCGGAAGTCAGGCCAGAAAGTTCAGTTGAACCACAAAGATAGGACAGTGTTTAGATGTTATCGTAAGATATGGGGCAGGTCACCAGGCAGAAATGTCAAAGCTGATGACCCAGAACTGGGCCAGGTGAGAACATGAAAGGGATGAGAGCTTGAGACTGGAGGCAGATCCTTGGAGAGGAGGCCAGAGGGGCTGGAGTCGCTCTATACCCTAGGTGGAGTGCTCTGGCAGGTGAGTTGCTACAAAACTCCTCAGAAATGTCCACAACAGGGCCACCTTTAATCACTGACAGGACCCGGAGAGCAAAAGCCAGGTGATGACAGTAACCAATCTGTTAAGAAATATCACATTCCCCTTACGCTCCTCGGTGCGAGGAAGGAATCAAGCCACCCTCCTTGCAGCCCCAGCTGGGACATTTTGGCCTTTGACTGAAGATAGAAGAAATTGAGACCGTGTTTTGCAACTTAGTGACAAGAAGACTTTGTTAAGATGACAAAGACCAGGAAGGTCATGGGTACTCACTTCATGCGGAATCCAGTGGTAACAGTGGAACCAACCCCATGAAGGAGGCTTAAGGGGGTGTCGGGTAGGGGTAGACAAAAAGTTTGCTTTTAAGCTTCACCACTGGAGACCCAGTTAAGCTGAGTTGAGTAGAAAGTGGACTTTCCTGCTGCAGTCCCTAAAATATTTTAACCTGTTTCTTCACGTCATTTGCTCTAGTTTCAAATTCCCAAGCAGAGAATCTGATTGGCCGAGCGCTGGCATCATGCACATGATCGGGCTGCCATGGCCCACGTTGCCCACAATACACTACCTGATGAATGCCCCTGATTGAGGAAAAGGGTTCAGAAAGTGATGGACAAAAATGGACACATATGTACTATGATTGGAGGCTCTGCATTCACTTCTGATGGGTACTAGACCCTGCTGAGTGGGGGTGAGAAGAGAGGATTCCAAGAAGAGTAACATAGACCCTGCCCTCAGTGAAGTAGAGCCCTACTACTATTATAGCACCTACAGCCTAAAAGTACCTTTCATCTAAAACTTAATCGCTTAAAAAGCTCTTTTATGTCTATTACATTTGCCGTTGACAACGGCACTGTGAGAAAACTCCCCAGTCTTCACTGTGGTGGCTGGCATGTAGTAGGTATTCGATAAACATTTGCTAAATGGATGGATGAGTAAAGGAATGGATGGGGAAGGAAGAATGAAATCCAAACTGTGGCAAAAGTACAGCCTTTGCAGTTGTCAGTCTGGTTCAGCACTGACCAATGGAACTGGTGATGGCTCTTGATCTGTGCTGCACAATATGGTAGCTGCATATGGCTACTGAGTGCTTGTAATGTGCTAACGAGACTGAGGAATTAAAATTTAATTTTACTTTAACTTTAATTCACTTAAATCTAAATAGCCACCCACAGTGAATGGCTACTGCAGTGGACAGTACAGAGTTCAAATTCCAGCTCTGTTGATCTAGCTTATACACTGAGTCAATGAAGTTACCATTTGGATGACTGACTCTCACCACCACTGTTTTTACTGCCGCTGTTAAGAGGATGCCAGGACTCAGAGAGGCTGCAGGGTCTGTCCAGGTTGCCGCACTGGTGCACCACGGAGTGGGATCTGCGTCTCCTATTTTCCTTCCCGTGGGGCCTTTCTTATTACCAAGTTAAGCAAGGGCCTGAATACCCCAGAAGGGCAGGAAGAATCATCTGTCCACTGAGAAATGAGTCCTCTGCAAATGTTTGTGACTAGTATTCACATTCACATAGATTCCACAGTGGTTAATAAAACATACATTTGTTTAAAAACATTACTGATATTATAGTAGCTTTTTATTATTATGTAGATTCTTAATCAACAGATACTAAAAGTACAGCTACTCTCACGTGAGGTATCTTAGAATTCTTTGACATTGAAAAGCCATCCTCATCCTCTTTGTTGAAAATGTCATTAGCACCTGCTTCTTAAAACATAAAGAGAAGAAAGACATGGGATACATACCCACAAAAGAATCTAGTATCTAGAGAAAACAGTGATGCAAGAGACCTCATAAATCAGTATATATTCCAGGTACATTTGCTAGGAAAAAACCACATGAATGGTGGTTTTGACCAAATGGGGTTTATTTAAACTCAGTTAATAGAAAAGATCAATGTATAATTCCTGAAAAGATTCTGTAACAATCAGCAACTATGAGTAATAAAGCTGAGTTTAGTTTTAAAAACAAATCACACACATTCAGAATAGGTAAAGCAAAGCTTTCAGGCAGATTCTGAAAAAGATTTCAGAGTTTTAGAAGAGTGGCCCTCAATAGTGTGAATATAACCCAAATGGTGCCTGTGAGGATCTACTGGGATGAGGAAATAAAATAACTGCATTGACTGCATATACTATATTGACTTTTTATCCTAAAAAAGAAACCAAGCTTCATTGATATTTAATATATGTATTGACAGCAGTACATTATATATTTTAAATAAATAAACATCTAGAGAGCTTATGCCCCCAAATTATTTTCCTAATCAGATGGCATAATTTAAAATATTTAGACATTTTTATTTTAGAAGACAAGCTCAGGCTAACCTGCAATATGATGTGATTATTAAAAATAAGACAAATATGGAATCATCTTAGCTGTATTAGCTTTTCTCCTTAACAAACCACCCCCAAATGAGTTGGTTTACAACAACCATATTTTTTTTTTTTTTAAATTTTAGAACCTGCACAATGTTCCTCATTCTAATGTAAGAATACGGGTTCTGAAAGCTAAGTCGTATGAGCAAAGGTTGAAAGAATCGGGGTCGTGATGCTACGCAAAGAGAACTTTCACAGGAAAGAGGAATATGTGTGTGAGACACTTACAATCTTGATTTCTTATAGCTTAGATTCTAATACAGTTTATAGTGGAAGGAAAAATATTTTGAATGGATGATCCCTTGAAGCAACAGAAATTAAAGCATGTTTTTTTCTTTCTCTAGTTGATTTTACAAATACAGAACTATATGATTTCAGAGAGGTCCATTTGTGTGGAATGACACAGTCGGCTAACAGAAGAATTACTGGAAAATCCCAGAGGAGATGGATTTATTTCATACTTATCAACTTTTCTTATTTTTATGAGAATTGGCTATTTCTTTCTCCTCTTTTTATGAGAAAAACAATACAGTCTTTGTTTCTGTTTCTACCCACCTTCCAATTCAAATTCTATAAATGTAAATGTAAAATATGGGCAGATTTGAAAATGGATTATGAAGAAAATGCTTTCGCATAAACAAAAGGAAGATGGAGTAAAACGCATGTCCGTCGCCGCATGAGAAATGGTGTGACAAATACACAGTACTTTTGTCTAGAGAATGGTGGTGACTCAGAGTATCGTGGTCCACCTGAAAGAATGTGTAAAGTAAAATTATATTTAAACAAAAACCCATGCAAATGCTGTGTCCCTTCTGGATATACCTGGAACACTGTTCTGTTCCAATAATTTTATATCCTCTCCTAGAAATAAAATTTCTGCAAAGCTAAATCAAAATGCTATTTAAAAGATCTATGCCTTGTTTAAGAAACTAATCTACTTTATTGTAAGATTTAGAATTAAAATTTAAGATCATCCAATAAAATAAATTTGAATAACCAACAACCTTGAAAATTTATATCAGTGATAACATTTATATTTTTTTTGGCTTTTAAACAAACAACAAACTAAGCCTGCAGTGAAAACAGAAATGTCATTTCTTTCGGTAGCATTATTGGGAGAAAACTCAGAAATGACTGTATCCTTACTCAGAGAATTTTTTTTTTTTTGTCAAGTGGTTAAAAAAATCAATCTATATATTTTCCCACTTTTCTAGGCTTAAAGTTATTTTTTGCTGAGTGGTGCAAAAGGGAAAATGGACATTTGCTTCTGGCACTGTGACCTTCTCCAGGCCCTGTCCACACTGCCCTCTCTGATTCAGTGTATTTCTGGAACACACTTGTGATATAACCAGCAACCGTTCTCCATAAACACTCAACTTGACAGCAAATGAGAGTTAAAAAAAAAAAAAAAAGTCTCTCATCAATGAAGAGTGCCACACTACAAACACATTTCCTTTTTTTTGTAAGATGATTTTAAAAAAGAGATTAATTATTTTTAAAAGATGGGGTACAGCTCATCCCTGTTATTTTCCTTCTGGCTATACACATGAATACACTAATTTTTGTTTTAAAACCAATGGAGTTCTTAACTATTATGAACTGTTGCTGATTTTTAAAAAGAAATCTATAGCTGGTCCATACATTTTCCAACTAAGACATAGCATCAAACCTCCACATGTTTAAGAAAGCTATATATACCTGTATACATACACACTTATAAACATACACACAGATCCAACTGCACCCTTACCCACAGATGACTAAACCATTTGAGATATGTTGGTAGGGGATGGGGGAAAGAGGCTGGGGAGCATTTTTTTTTTTTTACAATAGGCACGCATAATATTTACTGAACAAGACATTTGGCTCTGTATTTTTTTTTATCTGGGGGGAATCATTTTATTTAGACTTTCTATGGCATGGGTTACTCAGTTCACAGCAGAGGCACCTGCAGCAAATTAATTTGTTGTAGCACATTAATTATCTCATAGCTTCTATTTAGGCTGCAGCTGTTGCTATTATGTTCATAATATTTTTTATCACCACTGTATACAACAGGTTATGGCAGTAATAGAAATCTCTATTTTT
>NW_011494615.1:1322014-1326351 GCF_000754665.1 Bison bison bison | reverse complement strand
CCCCCCCCCCCCCCCCCCCCCTGTTGTTTCCCTGTTTCTGTGTCAGAAGGGAAGGCTGGAAGAAATTTAGGCAAATTAAGCCCCACAGCACACTATAATTTTCTATTTCTGAACCGATTTGTGAGAGAATGGGTAACTGAAATTAGCAAAGGATCACCCCACACAAAGATGGCGCGTGCAGAATTTGTGAAAGCGAAAAAGAAGACGAAGGAGAAGCAACAGAGGGGCGGAATACTGCAGTGCTGGGGTGGTGAGTGTTTGGATGGGGGCGGGGAAAATGCTGCAGTTTTCATGAAATAATAAGATGGGGGAAAAAAAGGCATACAAAGAGTAGGTTTTTCATTGTTTGTAAAATATAAACACAGATGAATTCTGTCTTTGGTTTGTTCATGCTTTTCACTCTGCACAGCAGGGATGTTCTTAAGAAGTTGCCCTCTGCGAAATTTCACTAAATGGGAACCGTGGACCCTGCATGATGGGATTATAATCACACCAGCCACTCCTTTTACATAATTTTTTGTTTAAGATCCAGTAAGACTCCCTGTTTTTAATATATATAAAGCGATAGACCTGGATATGTCGATAAACTGAGGGTTTGCGTCCCTATAGCCTAAGTGCAAGCTAAAACAAAAAACCCGGTGGTATCACATCTACAAATCTCAATGGATTCAAAAACAATATGAAAATTTTTTTAGCTGACAAGAACATGTCTGCTGCCTGCAGCCTCTGCAATAGCTCACCATGTTGCCTACTAACCGAAAGATCAAAAATTATCGATTTCATGGCGCTGCGTGCTCTGGAAAGGAAAAGCTACTTTAAAATTTGCATTGTTTAAGAAATGAGTTAAAAGAAAAGAATTGTTTTCTTTTTCCTGAACAGTTTGGAATGTGCAAATGGCATGTTATAATCTTATCCATGATTTACTATAATTCCATTATTTTTAGCAGCTGGAGTCCAGAAATGATTTTTTTCGATGAATTTAGGATTTTGCCGCAGTATACATCTGCAGTCCCAGAATCCTCCGGTAAGTTAATCCTTCTTTCGATGGGAAACGCCTTTAACCTTCTCGTGAATGAAATATCTGCAACCATTTTGAAATTTTTAATAGAGGAGGGTGTGTGTATATGTGTGTGTTTGTGGGGAGGGGGGCGGTTTATGTCTCCAAAGCATGATTTATAGCAATGCAGTGGTATTTGTCTTAGTTCTTAGAAACATTGAGAAACATACCTTTGTGCTCTTTGAATATCATGGATGATGTCTCCATTACTTCTCCTTACACTTTCTATCTATGGTAGCATTAGAAAGTACTTCCTTAGTATGGCAAAGACTGTTGTGTCAAACTAGTGAAGGCCTGCAGAACACATAACTCCAAGCACGAAAAGTGTGCCTGGCACATCTGAAGCGGCCATGAACATAACTACCACGGCTGCTGCCACGCCACCACCATGGCCATCGCCTCCCACCACCTTCACTGCCCCTCCCTCGTTCCGCAGTGCACACCAGACACAAGCTTTCCACAGTGACTTTCTGCCGAATTTGCCCAGTGGGTTCCTAGATGACTTCTGTGTGCGAGAATAGCCAACCATGTAGTCTGACATGAGGTATTTACAACTACTTAGCCTGTTCGGCTGGAAAGAAATCAAAAGATAACACTGAACCCTGAGATGATGGATTGCAAATCAAAAGCCCCAATCCATAAAGAGCCCACTTGATGAATTGCTAAATGAAAAGGCTGATTCTAATTTCTGTCCAGTCTTTGCAGGTTGTCTGAAAAGCAAAATTTTTGAGCCAGCCTTCTTAGAGAGTTGGCGTTCATTGTTTATAAGCATATCAATATTATTTCGTCTTACCTTTCTGCGGGGAGAGGATTCTTCCCAAGGAGATTCAGATTGTCCAGAAGAGACCACACCCTCATTTCACTGTTTTCTACTGTTTCTGTTTCTTTTCAAGGAGGGCTTATTAACAATCACAGTTATACATTCATTTAGGGGTCCTCATCAAAAGGAGCCAAGCATCCATTTCTTTCTCTCTAAAGGAAGCTCATTGTTTTAGCGTTCAATAAATGTTTAATTAGTGGATCTGATAGATTTAACCATCTTGAAAAGTAAACGGGCCTTCTTGACAATGTCGCCTTGATCAGCGTTTCTGTCCGAAGTGCAAAAACAATCTGGGCATTTATTTCTTTGCCTAAAAGGTGATTCAAAGGCATACATTTTAGTGAAGGGACGCTGTGCCTTCCTTCAGCTTCCATGGAGCCACTGCTGGGTGTGCCAACGGTCTGATATCATGACAAGCAATACTTTCTCTGTTAAACCAGCTGGAGACCCTTTTGGTTTCTAGGAACACAGCCTGAAATTTAGGACCATTTGTCCTCTGCAGTTTCACAAAATGGATTAACTTACGTCAAACTCAAGTGGCTGGCTTTGGAAGGAAAATGTGTAAGAAGATAACCAAGTATTTTTTATGAATGTATGACCCAAGTTCAGCTGTTAAACATCATTTTTACAAAATCATTTCACCAACTCCTCAGCTATTTTGATGCTTGTATTTCTTCTTGGTTTAATGATAATATTTGTCTTCATTTCAGAGAAGCTATTCATCTCATATTTTTGGTGAGACAATTGGAACAATTTTTATTTGGGGGGGGGAAGCAAATAAAAATTCAGAGCAATTTGTTAAATTCAACTAATTTGTCTGAGTGCTAGTTACCTAGTAGTTCTTCAGTAGACTTAAATGTGATGTGAAAAATAGCTTGTTGCATTGTTGCAAAATTTTACATTTCCTTTACTAACATGTGTTTGCTTGAAGTATTACTAGGGATTTTAAATATTAATTATAAATTTAGATTAAGATATCTAAATTATAGAGAAATGCTTCAATTATTTTGTCATCTAAAAAGAGAAATACGAATATAGGAGAGTTTTTATCTTTTAGATGTTCTAATGGTGTAAATATTTCTTAATCAGTTTTAATGGTGTGCCTTGTTCAGCAAAACAAAAAGCAAAAACTGAACACAGAAAAGGGAAACCTCTGTTAAAAAATTAGTATTTATTAGTCATCTGATTTTACATATATGACTTTAATCAACTGCATATTCTTTAACTCCATATATGAAGATTAACATTGGGGATCAGTACCTGAAAAATGCCATTGATACTTTTAAGTTTATATTAGAAACACTGCTTTGATAAAGTATCTTTTTCTGCTCAATCAGTTCAAATTGTGACCAGATGATTAACAACCATCCTCTACTCTTAATTCTACAGAACTACTAGCAAAGACACAAATGAGAAAGTCATTGTAGACAATGGATCTCATTGTACATCATTTGAGTCTGCGGACTTTTTCCACTGCAGGGGCCCACTACAGCTAGACAGCAGTTAACATTATCACTGGTATATAATAAAATATCATTAAGATAGGGGGAAAATTGAATTTTTAAAGAACATGTTGGCCCTGAAGCATTAGCTATACCTAAAACTGCACAAGCTACTCCACAATTGAATGAGAGGGTTTCCTGCTGTACCTATGTATAAAGACCTATTGTTTGCCTGCATTAATTACAAGGATAAAAGCCTCAAGATAACTTTCACTGTTGCTTTTTGTACTCTCTCCATTGTTTTGGAGAAAAAAATAAGCATCTAACAATAGACTAGAGAAAGTGAATCGATCGTAATTGTTTCAGCTTTGACAACACCAAACCTGCTGATTACAATGGAGACATTTCCAAGGGAAAAGAAGACCCAACTCCAGCCTATTCAAACGAATGAGAAAATTTTTTGAAGGATAGAAAATGAGTTTTTAAAAATTAGAAGCTGCCTAATGGATAGCTCTTTACATAAACAACGAACTTGGATTTCTCAAATAAGTAATACTCTAGAAATGAACTTAGAATGAAAGAAAAATCCCCCCCCCCCCAAAAATACTGATACTTAGTAGCAAAGTGGAACCAGTTAAAAATGGAAACTAAGAATTAACCTAGTTGGCAGGGTTGTGAAGCTCGTCCATGCCTATCAGTCATTTGTTCAGTTAGGGACTCCTAAGGACTTGTTGAATTGCGGGCTAGGCGCCTATTCTAACGAGAGTTCGCAGCCTTCACGAGCGGGGAAAGCCGGCGGCTCGGCCGGGTGCTTCATTCCCAGATTCAAGATGAACAGCCGGTAGGGATGCGAGATCCACGATCCGGACCGTGGGGGGCTCTGAGGTGATGTGCGGCTCGGCTGCGAGCCAAGTCCTGCAGAGAGCTTGGGGCCCAGACTGCAACGGCAGCGGAAGCACGAACGCGCCGGGGTCCCCTGACGGGGAGCACGGCGGCGGCGGCGCCCGGCAGAGTCCAG
>NW_011494615.1:1321316-1321619 GCF_000754665.1 Bison bison bison | reverse complement strand
CCCTTGTCCCCGCGCGGCGGAACGCTCCGCGCTGCGCCGCTGGCGGCAGGATACACTGAATCCTGCGCGACTTATAAGAGCTCCTTGTGCGGCGCCATTTTAAGCCTCTCGGTCTGTGGCAGCCGCGCTAGCCCGGCCCCGAGAGCGAAGAGCGAGGGGAGGCGGAGACGGAGCAAGGTCCGAGGAGCAGCTCCGGTCCCCGTCAAGCCGCCAACGCAGGCCGAGGACGGTCGGACTCCCGCCGCGGGAGGAACCTGTTCCCCTGAGGTGCTTGGGCGCTCCTTTCCTTACCCGTCTGGGGCT
>NW_011494615.1:1292805-1320949 GCF_000754665.1 Bison bison bison | reverse complement strand
GGGGGAGGGACCCTGCGCCTCGGGATGCGCCGGGGCCGGGGTGGGGGGCGGGGTGGGGACGGGGGACTCCGCCTTCCCAGCCTCCGCGGGGAGTTGGGGTGCGGGCGCTGGGCCTGGGACGCCACGTGAGGTCCTATCTCCAGGTTCCTTCTTTCGTGCTTAAGGACAAATTTTTTCGAGGGTTAATAAGAGGTTAGTGATTTTTAATGGCCTGCCGGTGTGAGTGCGCTCGTTTAAATCGGAGCAACTTTAAACCTTAGAGGATCCAAACTGTTAGTGCCGAAGGTGCGATGCGCCAGGAGGATTTGCACAGATAAAAATACATATCTTGCACCTACATTTTCTTGTACGGTGCAGGTGAGTGAAAGCGGGCGTGCTAGGGAGGTCCTGGGAAAAATAAGGGCGAGGGCGGCTGGCTTACTGTCTCTTATCAAGTGACCCACAGGACTCAGCCTGCGACTGCTTCGAGAATTGTGTTCCTGGAGATTCTTTATTCAAATAGTTTCACGGCAACTAAACTTGATTTTGAGAGCACTTTCCAGCGGGGTGAATTTTCCCTTCGCTACGAAATGGCCCGCAGGAAATTCAAGCGTTGCAACTTCGTTCCGTGTTTTGTCTGGAGAGAGGACTTGGAACTGAGACTTTCAAAGTTCGCTTTTCACAGCCTTTTCCTGAGTCCACTAAACTTGAAAGCTTTGCCAGTCGGGTGTAGCTGTTTGCTTCGTTTTCTTTTCGGTGTTGGAGGGAACATTGTCTCCTACTTTGTATCTTCCAGACATCTGTGGTCTCCCCCCACCCCCACCCCGGGTTTGTGAGTGGTGAATGAAGGGAGACTGGTCTGCTGGTATGCAGAGGTCGGCAAAAGGAAATCGAGGAGTGGTTTTAGTGAAACGAGAGCTTTGTGTCGTGAATAGTGGTGGCTTAGACTAGACAGCAGCTTGAAGAGACGGCTCGCCTTTGATAAAGTCTGGGCTGCTGTTTTTCAGATGGCTAAGTTATAAGTATTTTGTCTGGAACTTGGGAAGCCGTTTCATTCTGTCTCTTGGTGTACATTCAGTACCTTCGGCTATCTTCCTGTTAACTTGTTGTCTTAAGAGATACTGGACATAGCTTGACTTTTTTTTGTTTGTTTGTTAATGTTTCTGTTTAATATCTGCTTAGATTAGTGACAAACTTTTGTTTGGGAGGCATTTTTTTCGGTCTGAACTAAGGCGGCTGCTACATTTTGTTTGGGGATATCTTTTCATGAAATTTGATTAATTTGCGTCCAATATTCATTACTTTGACCTAGTCTTTGTTCTGAAGGCCATGTACAAGGCCCTAAAGTGATTGCAACAGTAACTTGAAAAACTTCCAGGAGACTATTCTATAGGATTAAAGGAATGCTGAGACTATTCAAGTCTGAAGTCCTTGAGGGGGAAATTAAAAAACTGTGCTGCAAAGTTTAGTTAGTATAGCATGTAACTTAGAGTCCTTGCGGAGTTCTGGGCTGATTTTCCCAGAAGCTAGAGCAGTCATTTAAAATTGCTTTCAAGAAAAACCAAATTTTAAAAGGTGACTTAAAAAAAGTAAAACATTTAGTAGTGTTCAAGTGACAGTAAGTGTCCAGAAGTTTTCTTTTTAAACATATTCTTTACCAAGATAATTATGTAGATTCCAATATTAAAACTGAAACCAGATTGAGCTTCTTACTGTTACTAGTGATAAATGGAATAAAATTATCCATATAAATGAAGTTGTATATTTTTCTTTTCATATACACTTCCCTCCTCCACTCCCCAAATAGGAAGAGAAAACTTGAAGTAGGCTAATTTCTCTAAGAGTGTTTTGAGATTTGGTTCTTGCGAAAGCTATATGCAGACAGCCTGTTTCATTGTTGGGAGGAGTGGAAAGAAGAGTGTAAGTATTGTTGAAACTAGGGACATGGAGAATTCAAAAATTTGAATCTCACTCTTTTACTCTTGTAAGTAGCAGTGAAATTAAAATCCCAGGGATAGGTTGTTTGTAGTATCTTCAGCCAAATGAAACTTTTGTGTTATTGAAATGAAACAATACAGCATCCAGTTATAATGAGATTTTGTTTCTCTTTTATGGTTTACTAGTTGCTGATAATAACTGCAGAGGAGTAGGTGGTAAATTTTAAGTATGTACTTTGAGCTTGGTTGGAAGCATGCTTGATTGCCAGCCCAGGGCAGAAAGGATGAATGCTTTTAGAGCAGGACAAACTTGTAATAAAAAGTATTAACAACTCTTTCGTGCTGCATGTCGACTTGTGACTTTGGTTGTGAAAACACTAGTTGTATTAACTTAGCTGTATTCTTATAGCTCTCTTTTTGTTGGGAATATGATATCTTTTGTTGAAACAGTTTGAGTAAAAGCATTTTTGTATCTTAAAAGTAAGTAGTAAAACATAGACTAGTAGCTACTTGTGTTAGTCCAGAGCTTGTATCTTTTGCCTCTTGGACCCTCATTGAGAGAAGACTGATTTGCAAAATCAGTCTTCATTCTTTTAACAGATTATTGTTTATGTAATACTGTTCTAATTGTGTCTTGATAGATAACCAGGCTAATGGGCTAAAATAAATATATATTTTGTAAGTTCCAGGAAAGGAAAATATGTGATTTGTTGTATTGCTTGAAAATCAGTAGGAGTTACCTTGTGTAGTTCTTAATCACTTAAACTCTGGAGAAAGTTCTTTATTTCCTCTGTTTACTTAAGAATGCTGCTTTTGTGTTGTATGCAAGTCTGAGCTTGACCAGGTTTGAAATCTAGATACTTCTGTTGAGGCCTGAACCCTGTATCCCTGAAGCATGTATTTAAATCTGCTCCCTAAGGAAAAAGAAGCTCTTATAAAAGAATCAGTCATGTTAGCAACCCTTTTTAGAGATTAACTATCTTGCTAATTGTGAGCATCTTTTCTTTTAAAAGATACTATTCTCCAGCCTCAAAGTCTCCTCAAACCTGATGCAGCTGAGTGACAATAGCGTCAGGGCATGTTTTCATTGCATGCTTTGGTCACATTGAGTGCCCTCCAGTGGATATAATGTAATGCTGGTGATTTTTTTCCCCCCCATAAAATTTGTGTGAAATATATTTATGAATAGTTTTGGTGAGAAAGCATCAGTCAAGAAAACTTTTCAATTCTAGAATAGGATGTTCATATTATTATTGTTAGTTAAAAGATTGGCTTTAGAACATGTCATTTCAGCCATTATTTGCAGGAGAAAGGTCAAAGTTAAATCAGGAGTTAAATTCTGTCACTTTTTGTAGGAAGTTCTGCTTAAATATAATTATAAACCAAAAACTTAATCTAAACATCCTCGTGTCTGGGCTTCCCTGATGGCTCAGATGGTAAAGAATCCACCTGCGATGCAGGAGACCCAGGTTCAGTGCTTGGGTTGGAAAGATACCCTGTAGAAGAGAATGGCTATCCACTCCAGTGCTCTCGCCTGGAGAATCCCATGGACAGAGGAGCCTGGCGCGCTGCAACCCATAGGGTCAAAAAGAGTCAGACATGGCTGAGTGACCACACTTACACCTAGATCCTAAAACTGAGCCATATTAATGAATTTTAGAAACTAAGATTCTCAGATAAAGTTAACAAAAAAGTGAATTATCAATTTGTGTAAAATTTCTTATACAATAAAACTGAAGTAAGTCTTCAACTTGGTTACATTTTCAATATTATGTCTGTTAAGAATTGGTTATCAACAAAGAATATTATGTCTGTTAAGAATTGGTTATCAACAAAGAATATTATGTCTGTTAAGAATTGGTTATCAACAAAGAATATTATGTCTGTTAAGAATTGGTTATCAACAAAGCTGGTTGAGTCAACTTCTGTGAACTCCAGAGTATAATGCCTAGTGACTGCAGGCATTTGTGTAGAGTATACATTTGTATAGTGCTGTGATGCACTGTTCCCATATTTTGACCTTTAAATTCTCCAATAAAAACTCCTCCACACTCCTGTGTACAGTTCTTGCTATTTCTGTTAGTAGCATTATTTTATGAAAATGCTTATTTCAAATCAGATTCTGATTAATAACAGGAATAAAACCCATTTAAAAATAGCTTTTAGAAGTCAAATGGTCATTTTTATGGAAAATGCTCAGCTTAGAAAAAATGTTTTTACCTTTGTATGTTTTCCATAAATAGGTGGTTGAAATGAAGTTTAAAAGTTAATTGAGTAGGGCGGGAAAATGACCATATCACTTACTGCTCCATTTTGCTCTGAAATTTAGTATAATTTTGTGGAAACATTGATAATGATTTTCGACTATTTAAATAATGTATTATTGTTATATCTTTTTAAAAACATAAGGCAAGAATGCCTCAGCTGTTTTATATTTCAGAATGGGTTGTGATCCTTCATAAAGGATCATGTATGGAATAAGTAATGTCCAAGTCTCTAACTATTATTTTCATCATTTACTAAATCAAGGTCAAATAGCTTGTGTTCCAGTTTCAAAGATTTTTATGAGAAGAGAGTAGATTTGAAAGTTCTCTTGAAAACTGTGTACATCTTTAAAAAAAATTCTGCCTGTTAGGGACCTAATTTATCTCTTGAAATTGGCCACTTATCTTCATGCAACAATTTGACAAACAATATAAGTGACTAAGATCTCTGTCACAAACCATATAGGATTGATCTTGCATCCCAGTGGGAGTAGCTACTCAGTATCTCCAAGCAGGTATGGGCTCACTGGGCCCCTGTGAACTACAACGAATTAAGAGAACATATGTCCCATCTAAGCCAATCTTCAGCTGCAGCCATTGTGTGGAAAGCAGTTTAGGTTTCCACATCATCTGAATTTTTTCTTTCTTCTAAGAGAAGCAGGAAATATGGATTAATGTGCATCTCATGATTTGCACCAATGGGGCTTGGTGGCTCAGCAGTAAAGAATCTGCCTGGGATGCAGGAGTTGCACAAGCTGTGGGTTTGATCCCTGAGTTGGGAAGATCTCCTGGAGGAGGAAATGGTAACCCACTCCATTATTCTTGCCTGGAGAATCCCATGGACAGAGGAGACTGGTTGGCTAAAGTCCATAGGGTCACAAAGAGTCTGACACTACTGAAGCAATGTAGCACACACATGATTTGCACATGTTGGTAGGGGAAATTCATGTTTTAAGACATTTTAACACAAATTAAATACACCTATTGGCAGGATCTGCCAGTTTGTGACATCTGCAGTGAACCATTTGGAGTACAGTGTTTGTTTTTTTTAATGATGATTCTATTAAGTGACTGAAGTAGTACAATTCTGTATCTTTGTCTCTATATATACATGTTGACACAACTGAGTAACATTTTTACTTTCATAACTTAGTAAATAAAGATTTGATAAACCATTAGGTTCATATTTGGCATTTTAAGAATGCCTTGTATCAGTTGACTATATAAATAGATTAGGAACTTAAAGCAGGTTCATATCATTAACTTTGTGAAACCTGCACTTAAAAAGCTTAAGAATTAAGATGGATTGGATCAAGGAAAAAGAGGAGAAAGAACAAACTTGTTCATCACTTGATCATCTTAAGTATAGTTTTTAAAGTGTTTTCTTGAAAGAGGTCTTAAAACTTAACATTGAAGGTGCTTAAAATGCTGGACAAATTCTGGCTGTCTGTAAACAGTCATATCAGCCTGAAGTTTTACTGATGTCTTTAAATCACATCCTGGTTTTCAGCTAAAGTCTGCATTTCTGTGATAATCTATTTTTCAGACTAGATTTAGAACTGAAAAACAAAGTTTAGATAATGAAAAATTAATTGAATGTTAGTTTTTTTTTTTAAGTAATAGCTTACTCCTATTTGATCAGAATATATTTTAAAATTTTTTATGAGTATAGTTGCTATACCCTGTTGTGTACCGTGGAGTGAATCAGCCGTACATACACGTATATCCCCTCTGTTTTTGGATTTCTTTCCCATTTAGGTCACCACAGAGCATTAAGTAGAGCTCCCTGAGCTGTATAGTCTGTTCTCATTAGTTATCCCTTCTATACATAGTAGTAGTATCTATTTTGTACATAGTAGGAGAAGGCAATGGCACCCCATTCCAGTACTCTTGCCTGGAAAATCCCATGGATGGAGGAGCCTAGTAGGCTGCAGTCCATGGGGTCGCTAAGAGTCGGACATGACTGAGCGACTTCACTTTCACTTTCCACTTTCATGCATTGGAGAAGGAAATGGCAACCCACTCCAGTGTTCTTGCCTGGAGAATCCCAGGGACGGGGGAGCCTGGTGGGCTGCCGTCTATGGGGTCGCACAGATTCAGACACGACTGAAGCGACTTAGCAGCAGCAGCAGTGCAGTCCCAATCTCCCAATCCATTCCATCCCCTGGTCAGAATAAATTTAGGCAGGCCGTCAAATAGATATTGGTAAAGTCTTTTGCTGCTAGGGCAAGATTCTTCATTTCCAGAGTTTGAAAAGTTGTATATTTAGTCTTTAGATTACATGTTTAAGTGGCCTACTATGTTTGTACTGAAAATACAAACCATAAGCCAACATTGGTTTTAAAAAGTATCATCTGAAAATAGTGCTCCTGACTGCAATTGTGTTTATATGATACGGTATAGAATGCAAGCCAAACTGAGCAGTGGACTTTTCAGAACACGTTTGTCCCAGGTGCTCACCCCTTGGCCTGTTCCACAATCCCCATATAACTTTACAGAGCCACTGTAAAGTTTCTCTTGTAACAGTCCAGAAAATTCCGGCCTCTGATTTCTTTTGAACTTGTTGAAGAGTCCCCAACCCCCAGATAGTTTGAAAAGTGTGATATATGGATGGATGCTGTTAAGGTGAAGCTGCTTCATAGCGCAATGCCAATTTGCTCCCCTATTTACTTCCATCTATTTCTTCATTAATATTCCCATTGTTTTGCTTGTAATTTCATAACTCTCTTGTTGCTGGACTGATTTTCCTGTTAACTGATTTAACAGGTGTGTTAGTTAAAAAATCTGGGGGTTGGGGAGATATTTTTAACCTGTTTAATTTGAAGTTCATCAGTCCACATGGCACACAGGTGATAGCTGGGGTAAATCTTGTCTTTCATGCTGGCAGCTGATCGGACTTGGAAGTAGAAGATGTGCACGTGCTACAGGGTGCCTGCTAAGTTGCTCTGAACAGGTTTATGATGACTGAAATACTTGACATGTATTTTTTCATACTTTATTGTACGTTATCTGTATAAAAATGTGAGAAGTTAGATTTACTGCAAACTTTCTTAAATGCAATTTGACGGTGATCTTAATGATTTTCATTTGCTTCATGGAGGGGTGGCTGTTGTAAAAGCCTCCCCCCTACCCCCAACCCTGAAGTATAATTCAGTGGTTTGCAGAGAAGGGTGTAGTGAGTGAGTATGTCTTTGGAGTTATCTGTGTAATAGATGAATGACGGGTGTACCTGAGGAACACGGGTTTCTTGGAAACATTTCTCAATCCAGTTAACTCTGGATGTTTCTAAGTGGTATCCTTTCTGTTGTGTAGAAGTGCTGAGGTAGACACTTAGAATCTTTCCTGAGCCACTGAAAGAATGTAGCAATGTCAAACATTACTTTATATTCAACAGTTCATTTAGATACAAAGTGGAAGTCGCTCAGTCTTGTCCTACTTTTTGCGTATATAATCCATGGAATTCTCCAGTCCCCAATACTGGGTGGGTAGCCTTTCCCTTCTCCAGGGGATCTTCCCAACCTAGGAATTGAACCCAGATTTCCCACATTGCAGGTGGATTCTTTACCAGCTGAGCCACAAGGGAAAGTAGACAATAAATGTTACATAGGGAACATAGTAAGTTGATGTACTACTCTCTAGATACATTCATAAATTTAGTCTTTCTGGTACTTCACTTTATTTTAAAGTTGTTTCATTTAGAGTTCGTTTAGTTGGAAAAGCCACATGATATGAAATGAGGTTTATATTGTTCTGACTTTTAGTTATAAATGTCCTCTGTGATCCATTTACAAGGTAAAATTCATGTTATATATAATAGTTGTCCCTAGGTCACTATTTTCTGCCTTAATTCTGCTGTCATTTTTTCATAGGTCCTAAATCAGAGTGCCAGCCAGTCTATTCCCCATAGAATGAAAAGAGGCTAGATTAGGAGATGAGAAATCTGGGAGTCATTCATAAGGCAGAGTAATGATAATTAAAATACTGAAATAGATATTTTCTTTTGTAAGAATACTTACATTCTTGAATCATGCTTGAAGAATGCCCTGACTGTATGCTGAAGGGCCTTAGGCTTCTCCTTATTGCCATTATACACCAGATCATATTACATTTCTCTTCAAAGTGTGAAGATAGGAAGACTGTTTAACCTTTTCTTTGCTCCTCAAACTAACCCCCATTCCCCCATGAGAAACTAAGTAAGCAGGAATTGCTTCGCCTTCTATTATCAGTCTGCATGGAGGGTCCATCGTTATAATGAAGCGTTATATTCTAGTCAGAGGCCAGTCCTGACACATGACTTTTTTAGGACTTGGTTCCTTTAGTTATGCTTCTGTTCTGTATGTATTACCCTTATCTTCCCAGGTTTGGATCCCATTGCTGTTTTGACTCTCCATTTCCCACATTTTATCATCTCTTGGAATCCATTCATTGTCTGTCTAGAACTCATAGTCTTCAGCACATCCTTTTTATTGTCAGTCTTTTCTGAGAATGTTTACTTTTTCTTGCTCCAGCTATAGCCTAGCTTCTCCCCATAATGCTACTGACCTTGCAGCTGTCTCAGGTGGTGAGTGTTTGCTCTTCCTGTGCACCTTTTATTGGTGAACCAGAAGGTGGAGGAAGTGTCCTCTTTGTTCCTCATTGTCACTTCTTGACCATTCTTTTCCAAAACTTTCAGCTTTGACTCTCATGCCATCAAATTATTACCACCTGCTACTTTCGTTATCTTAGTCATTACCAACTTTCCTGGTTCATTCCCCTACTTCCTTGAACACTTGTCTCCTGGCTCACTGTCATCTTTATTTCTGTTACAATTCTTGGTGATACCAACATTTGTGTAGACAAGTGCTACTCAAAATGTCCCACGCTCTGAGAACTGTTACAGTATGAATTGCAGTAAGTAGTTTGTGCCAGAAAGTACCTCGACTGTGTCACTAAGTTCAGTGTTTAGTTCACCTGACTTTTTTTTTTGGTACCAAAATTTTTTTGATGAAAGAAGCAGTGTGTTGGTTTATATAATCTGGCACAAGCTCCATAGGGTGTTGTGGTCTGGTACTTTGAGTAACATTGATATAGAGGATGCCTCCAATATTCTGACCTCTTAGTTCCTTGGTTTCCTCTCCTCCAGTAACCTTATTTTTCTGTCTGATTCAGCCACCCTAATTCCAACAGCTCTTCAGTGACAGATAACTTCACTCTGTCAAAGCTTTTCGGTATCCCTCACCCTCACTTCTACTCAACTCTCAACAACCTTGTCCCTCCCTGACTTCATGCCCAGTGGTCTTTGGTCTCTGAGTTCATCTTTCCTTATGACTGTGTCTTTTCCTTCTCAAACCTCCCAATACTTCCTCCCCCATATGTCTCCCTTGCTTTCTGTTTCACAAAGCATGTCGAATAATTGGAAGATTTCCTGTATGCTCTCACATCTATGACTGTGCCATTCACCTTCTCTGTCATTTATGGACAAACTGTAGTGTTCAGAGATGAGGACAACCAGCTCACTTCTATACTAGATCCCATGCCCTCTTGCTCTCAAGAATTTAACTCTTTCTACCTTCTCTTGCATCCTTGATTTTTCCTTCTGTGAGTTTGCATGATCTTTGTCCCCGTTTTAAAAAAATCTTTTCTTCTTGTTTCCCCTTTCATGCACCCAGTCGGCTTCTCTTTTGAATAAGACACCTTGAAACAATTGCTTGGATACACTCTCACCCCTTTTCAACTTCTACCAGTGACCACCACAGTATAAATCTCTAATCCTCATCGCACTTGACCTCTCAGTAGCACTTGGCACAGTTGCTTGAGACACATTTCGCTTGGCTTCAAGGCCACCACATCTGATAGCAGGTTTTTTCCCTGCCTTACTGGTGGTTCCTCCTTACTCTTTGCTTTTTATGTTATGTCTCATCTGTACATTGGAATGGCTGAAACTTTAGCACTTGGATCTCTCGTTTTTCATTGTTGAAATACGCTCGAGTCTCATAGCTTTAAACATAGTATTTAACCTGTTTGCTGACGGTTTCCAGATTTATATCCTTAGCCTGAACGTTTCTGCCCTGAACTATAGGTCATGATAGCCAACGTTTCCCCCAACATTTTGGATGTCTTAAGAAGCATCTCAAATGTAATATATCTAAAACTGAGCTCCCAATTTCTCCTAAGGCTGCTTGTCTTAGTATGTCCTAAAATGCACCTTTTTAGTTACACCAAAAACCTTGCCGTTCTTGACTGTCTTTCTGTCACTGTACCCTGTCTGAAAATTGTCTGTTCTTCTAATATAGATGCAAAATTCAGCCATTTCTTACTATGCCATTTCATAGCCATGCCATCCTAGGGTTACTGAAGAGGTCTTCTAACTGGTCTTCCTGCTTACATTTGTTCCCTTTAAATCTAATCTCAACACAGTGACCAGAATAAATCCTTTTAAAGCAATGATCATAGAACTTTTCTGTTCAAAAACCTCCAGGGGCTTATGGTCTCATTCTGTAAAAGCACACTCTCCTGTGTGTTTAGACTATTCTCTCTATCACCTACTTCTTTCCTCCTGTCACTCATCAAAGAAATAAAACTGAAAGGATTTAAGAAAGGAGTGGAAACCAGGAAAATAACTACAGCAGTCATGCCGGTGACACAGGTGGTGGTGACTTAGGTCAGGTAGCACTGGGCACAGAAGAGCTGGGTTGGAGGAATGCTTTGGAGGTGCCGGCTCTGTAAACCCAGTTCATTAATTTCCTACCTCCTTTCTTGCTTGTTTTACTTTAGCCTTCAACACTGTCTAACATCATAGATATTTTACCAATTTTCCTCCTTTTTTTTTTTTTTTTTACCTCCTAGAACATAAGCTCTAGAAAGACAGGGATTATTGTCTATTTCCTCACTTTTTGCTTTCTTCCCAGTGCCTAGAATCATAATGTACACTAGTTGATTAGTGAATATGTGTTGAGTGAATGACTTTTAAATCTTTTCACCTCACTTTGGATCTTTCCCAGTAGCACATAAGTATATTCCATCTTTGCAGAGGTGGTTCCTTCCTGTCATTTATGGCTCCCATTAGATTGAGTTCTTCCCAGTTCACGCATTTTCACTTTACCATCTTCTTGGTTTGTTGCACTTCATCATATTCTGAAGTAACCTGTGTTTACTTGCTTCTTTTCTCCTTTCACAATCTTGTTCTGGTTTGTATGCCTGGTACTCAGAACAGTGTGTGGAAGTTCTAGATGCTAATAAATATTGGTTGAATAGGTGAATATTCTGGAATTGGATGACTTTTGTTTCTTTGCAGCTAATGCCCCTTTAATTTCTCTGCTCCCTTTCACACTCTGAAAGACATATCCTGTGGATATGGTCTTCATCTTTCATCTCCTATTTCAGTTTGTGTTTGGCTTTTATTATCAGTGAACCTCCTTTTGCTGAACTCATTATTGGACCTCCATGTTGACCAATGAAAGAGATACTTTTTACCTTTAGTCTTGCTGGGTCACTTTAGCATTTGGTGCATTTTTGTTTTTGAACTTGCCTTTGGAACAGGAGTGTCCAGTAGAACTTTCTGTGATAATGGAAATGTTCTACATCTGTGAGGTTGATATGGTAGCCACCAGCTACATGTGACTCTTGAGCACTTGAAATGTGGTAATGTGACTGAGCTAAATTTTAATAAAAATTTAAATAGCCGTGTGTGACTAATGGCTATTTTTTCTCACATACTCCAAGCTCAGGAAGTATCACAGCCTAATTGCGCAATCCACATACCTAGGAGTAATTTTTTTTTCATCCCACCCCCAACCCCCTGTGTCTACATGTTCATTATCTACATGGGTGTGTCTATTCCTGCTCTGCAGTCTGTACCATTTTTCTAGGTGCCACATATATGCATTAAAATATAGCATTTGTTTTTTTCTTCCTGACTTGCTTCACTCTGTATGTTAGACTCCTAGGTCCATCCTCTTCTCTACAAATTTCCCAATTTTTTTCATTTTTATGGCTAAGTAATATTCTACTGTATAAATGTACCACAACTTCTTTATCCATTCATCTGTCGGTGGACATTTTGGTTGTTTCCATGTCCTGGCTATTGTAAATAGTGCTGCAGCGAACGTTGGGGTACATTTGTCTTTTTTTATTGGAATGTAATTGCTTTACAATGTTGTGTTAGTGTCTCCTGTACAGTGAAGTGGATCAGCTATATGTATGAATATATCTCCTCTCCCCCAACTTCCTTCAAACCCCTCATCTCTTCCTTCTAGGTCATCACAGAGCTAGCACCAAGCCAAGCTTTTTGTGCTTTATAGCAGATTCCCACTAGCTTGCTATTTTACGGGCTTCCCTGGTGACTTAGTGGTAAAGAATCTGCTTGCCAATGTAGGAGACTTGAGTTCAATTCCCAGTTTGGAAAGATGCCCTGGAGAAGAAAATAGCAACCCAGTTCAGTATTTTTGCCTGGGAAATGCCTTGGACAGAGGAGCATGGTGAGCTACAGTCCACGGGGGTCACAAAGAGACATGGCTTAGCGACTAAACAGCAACATCTGTTTTACACATGGTGCTATGTATATGTCAGTCCTAGTCTCCCAATTCGTCTCACTCTCCCCTTTCGTCCCTGTGTTCACACTTCCGTTCTCTTATGTCTGCACCTCTATTCCTGCCTTGGAAATAGGTTCATCTGTACCTTTTTTGTAGATTACACATTTATGTGTTAATGTACAGTATTGATTTTCTGACTTCCCTCTGTATGACAGACTCTAGGTTCATCTACATCTCTACAAATGACTATTGCATTCCTTTCAGTGGCTGAGTCATATTCCACTGCATATATGTAACACATCTTCTTTCTCCATTAATCTGTCATTGGCCATTTGGGTTGTTTGCATGTCCTGACTAGTGTAAATATTTTTTCAGGGTATATGCCCAGGAGTGGGATTGTTGGAGTCATATGTTGGTTGTGTTTTTTAGTTTTTAAAGGGACCACCATACTGTTCTCCATGGTGCCTATGTCAGTTTCCATTCCCAATGGTTCCCTTGTCTCCACACCCTCTTCAGTGTTGGTAGCCTTTTTGATGATGGCCATTCTGACTGGTGTGAGGTGAATACCTCCTTGTAGTTTTTATTTGCATTTCTCTAATCATTCGTGATGTCAAGCATCTTTCCATTCACTTCTTGGCCATCTGTATGTCTTCTTTGGAGAAATGTCTATTTAGGTCTTTTGCTCACTTTTTGATTGTTTATATATATATATATAATTTTAAATTTAACCTTTTTGCTTGTTTTTGCTTGTGCTGGGTCTTTGTTGCTGCGTGTGGACTTCTCATTGCTGGGGTTTCTCTTGTTGTGGAGCGTGGGCTTTAGGGCACATAAGCTTTAATAGTTGTGTCTCTCAGGCTCTTGAGAACAGGCTCAGTAGTTGTAACACATGGGCTTAGTTGCTTCATGGCATATGAGATATTCCTGGACTAGGGATCGGACACATGTCTCTTGCATTGACAGGGAGATTATTTACCACTGAGCCACCAAGGAAGCCCTGTTTTTTTTTGTTTTTTTTTTGCTTTTTTTTTAAATTGAGCTACATGACCTGTTTGTGTATTTTGGAGATTAATCCTTTGTCAGTTGGCTTTGTTTGCAAATATTTTCTTTCTTTCTGAGGATTGTCTTTTCATCTTGTTTATTAGGAGTCATCTTTAATTCCTCTCATCTACTGCAGTCAGTCCATCAGTAGAGCCTCTTTTTTCTGTCTCCAAAGTATTTCTCTAATCTAGCTACTGTTTGTGCCCAGTGGTAGCCTAGCCTAAGCCACCATCTGTCACTGGGCATTGCTTTACTGGTTTACCTTTTTTCTGTTACCCTTTCAGTTTTTTTCATTATAGCCAAGGTCAGTTTTGAAAAACTCAAATAGGATCTTGTTATTCACTTGCTTTATAACCCTTCATGGATTTCCAATGGCATTTAGAATAAGAAATCCTTTTTTTTTTTTTAAGGGCTTTTTTTTTTTCTACATGGTCTGGCTACTTTCAACCTCATCTCATTGTAATTACTCTTTCCCACTATTATCAAACTACTGTGGTCTTAAAAGATAGTCCTAACAATTCTGGAATTGTGCACGTTATTTCTGATTTCTGGAATGTTCCTGCTCTGCTCCTTATGTGCTGGCTCCTGTGCATCTTTAGGTCTCAGCTTGAAGGCTCCCTTCAAGGCCGCCACAGAAGCCTGTGGCTGCTCCTCACGCAGGGCCTTCGCTTGTCCCAGTGTGGTTTCCATTGCCTTCTCCCACTTGTCACTCAGCTACACACTTGTGATTGTTACAGGTTACATACTTGTTACACACTTGTTACACTCCTTGTAATTGTTTATTCAGTTGTCTGTGTGTCTGTCAAGAATGTAAGGACGATGTCTGTTTTATATCGCCGCTGTATCCTCAGAGTCTGTTATTCTTCTTGGCATATAGCAGTTGCATAACAAGTTTGTTGAATATATGAAATCTCTCCATTCACTGCGTTTATCCTATTGGTATTGCTGTATGCTAGAACTATTGAGTAAATGAAAGAATTATGGAAAAGGTTTCTTGTGGGACAGAAAATCTCTTAACCTCACAATTTGGTAAATTGAGAAGACAAAGAACATAATATACCGATTGGGCATTTGTATATAGCTCCAGGTTTTGACTCACTCACCAGTATATTTTTGGACTCACAATAGAACAGCAGTTTAGAGTTCCTTGAAGTTCTTTGTATTGAGGTATCAGAGTAACATATTGAAAGTAAATGCTTCCTAGCTTATTCTTCTATATAATATTCTCTTCTTCCTAAATGTATGAAAACCTCATAATTAGGCGACCTAATATTATGGTAAGGCTGTCGAAGGCAGCAGGAGGTCCTTCTGCTTGGAAGAGTGCCATGCTGTTGCTGTGCATGGTGGGGGGCAAAAGTTGGCTAAAGATTAAGTCAGAGTATGTGCTGTCTTAATGAATAGATGGTTCTCAAGGAACTGCTGCTAGGGTTACTCTGTGGAGTCAGGTTTATGTTTTGTTTTTGTGGGTTTTTTTTTAGCTTGGGTTACTGTTACGCATGGAGTTGAATCATAGTTTGTCTCTATCTGTAGCTCTTTGCTCTGGGAGTAGCAGCATTGGCAACATATATGGCACTTAAAAAGTGATACAGCACAGCGTCCTTTCCAGCCCAACTGATAGAAAACCATGGGGCTGGAGCCAGGTAATCTGTGTTTTTTAAAGTTCCAGGTTAGAACCTTTGGGAGGACCAGTTTAAATGGTTCTGCAAGCAAGATTGGAGATCTTTTTGGTTAAAAAAACAATTTTAAAGAGGGAAATTGGATGAAGGCAGTTAAAAAAGGTACTGACTTGCAGTTATAAATAAGTGCTGGGGATGTAATGTACGACATGATTAACTCTGCTGTATGTTATATATGGAAGTTGTTAAGAGAGTAAATCCTAGGTTCTCATCACCAGAAGAAATTTTTTTCTATTAATTCTGTATCTATATATGAGGTGATGGATGTTTGCCAAATATACTGTAATAATCCTTTCATGATGTGTGTAAATGAAATCATACTGTGTATCTTACACAGTATGTATCAGTTATATCAATAAAACTAGAAGAAAAAAATTAGAAACTTTGGGAGAAAATATAAAAATAGCTGTTTGAAGGTACCGGAGAATGGTCAAAAGAAGACGGAATTTTGAGGAGACGTGACCATGAAAGAAGGACACGCTCACTCGGTGCCATCCGTGTTTCTAAGGCTTCCCTGGTGAGAGCTACGACCAGCGTTTCTAGTGAGGTCTAGGGCTCATGTGGTATCAGACGATGGCGCTCAGGGTTGCCAGGATGGCTGGAAATTGAGGGTAGGGATAGGTAGATTGAGAGTGAAGGCAGTCCCAAAGGGAAGCTTCAGAATCTGTGTGTAAACTTGTGTGTGTGTGGAGTGGGGGCGATTCCAAGGAGCTCATTTTAAAGCAGTACATTGAACACTGAGAAGTATGAGCAGAGATTTCAGCTTCCACCCTCACTGTGAAGAAGAGTTTGGAGTTTGAATCCTGCCAAATTAGGGGGTCTTGGTAAATACTTCATGCTTTTCATTTGAAACCAGAGAACAATCACACTTGAGGACTAAAGATGTTTCCCAGGATTAAGGTAATTCACCCTAAGTCTAAGGGTAAAATCTGAGATAGATCACTTCTAATAATGTGTGAAACCAAGCTCTATAAAATTAAGATGATTTGACTGCCTTAAAGAATGTTTAAAAGAAGACTCCAGAAACCAGAGTTTCCACAATATATCCAATACACAATATCAGATATATAATATACAATCTGTAGTTACTAGACATGTGAAAAATTAAGGGAAAAAAAAATCACTAAAGATCAAGAGGAAAAAAGAATGCTGAAATAAACCAGATGTTAGAATTTGCAGACAAAAATAAGATGAGGGATAAGACCAACATACAATTTGTAAAAGCTATAAATGAAATAAAATGTTTTTAAAAAGACTGTCAAACTGGGTTAGAAAAGGACAATATCCAACTTTGTATTCGGTGTATGTTGTTGTTCAGTCGCCAAGTCGTGCCTGACTCTTTGTGACCCCATGAACTGCAGCACAGTTCATAGTGAAGGCTTCCCTGTCCTTCACTTTTCTCCCTGAGTTTGCTCAAAGTCATGCCCATTAAGTCAGTGATGCCATCCCACCATCTCATTCTCTGTCACCCCCTTCTCCTCTTGCCCTCAATCTTTCTCAGAATCAGGGTCCCCTCTGATGGCTTGGTTCTTGCCCCAAAGTATTAGAGCTTCATCTTCAGCATCAGTCCTTCCAGTGAATATTCAATATATGAGGCAATTAATTAAAAGAGTCAAAAGGTAAAAGAATTAGCAGAAATATATATCAAACAATAATAAAAATAATAAAAAACAAAAGTTACAGTATTTGTATCAAAGTCAGCTCGCTATAAGGAATTTATTTGATCTGTATGCTTACGTCTACATTTTTATCTCTGTGGTACATTGTTTAAAAATGCTTTAGGAAACACATTTGGTATGAACATACATAATACAGGTGACTTTGAAGAACACGGGTTTGAATCACATGCATCAACTTAAAAACTTTTTTCCGCCAGTAAATATAGTGCCTATATTTTGATTTTACAGATTTTTGAATAAAATGTGAGGAAAAGTTTTTGTCAGATTAGAGATCACAATATGTGGAATTAAAAAAAAAAAGACTAGTGTTTGAACCTTGGTTCTGTCTCATCTTTGGATGAGTCACTTATCAATTCCTGTGTTTCTGAGGTGTAGAGATAACAATATTCATATTTTCCACCATGTGGAGATTGGTTCCCTAACCCCCACCTCTTAATGTTTTCAAAAATGTTCATTGAACATTTTCTGAAAGTACCAGGTGCGTAACTGTTGAAAAATTAAACTAAATGGCATAGAAAGTTGGAATTATTAAGACAGTAATATTCTTAACATTCCTCTGTATAAAGATGTTTATTAACTTATAATGAGAAATAAATACACACTATTGGGGGAAAAGTAAATGAAAAAATAAATCATTCTGTCTATGTTGATAGCACTAGAAATTGTTTCTAGAGAGTTAAAAAATAATTCTAGGTAACACATAATTTATGTATTATCATCACATCCTCTTCAGACACTGTCACCATTGGCCAAACATGTGGGTCTAAGTGATATATTAATAATGACCATCATTAATTAATAACAGTGGCTAACATTGAAGAAAAATGCATGCATATGTTGAACTGTATTTCGGTTTTAGCATGTTCCTGCTCTTAATGGCCTGAAATGGTTTTTCTAAAACAGATGGTCTTGATGTGGCTTTCATGTCATTTGGTCCAGTTTCATTTTTTAAAGTAATACTTATTTTTGAAGATACTTTTGGGAAAGCAGTGTGTAACTACTCTTAGTAGCCCACTTAGAAACCCTTTCTGCTGCTGTTCTTCACATTTAGGTTTAATTCAGAAGTAAACTCACTTGCCCCCTGGTTTGTTCTCAGTGAAAGTAAGTAATAAATGGGGTTGGTCAGTTATTGCCTGCCACCTCACCTGGCTTTCAGGGCCTGCGAACTAAGAATGATTTTTACGCTTTTTAATGCCTAAAGATAATATCTCAGGTGATAATATCTCATGACACATGAAATTTACAAAATTCAAATTTGCACTTTCCATGAATAAAGTTTTATTGGAACCTAGCCTTGTTTGTTGGGAGAAGGCATTGGCACCCCACTCCAGTACTGTTGCCTGGAAAATCCCATGGACAGAGGAGCCTGGTGGGCTGCAGTCCATGGGGTCGCTAAGAGTCAGACACGACTGAGCGACTTCACTTTCACTTTCAACTTTCATGCAATGGAGAAGGAAATGGCAACCCACTCCAGTGTTCTTGCCTGGAGAATCCCATGGACGGAGAAGCCTGGTGGGCTGCAGTCCATGGGGTCACACAGAGTCGGACACGACTGAAGTGACTTAGCAGCAGCAGCAGCCTTGCTTGTTAGTGTGCATATTGTCTGTGGTTGCTTTCTTACTGCAGTAGCAGAGTTTAATAGTTGCTACAGAGAGCTTCTGGCCTACAGAACCCTAAAGTATTCACTGTCTGGCCTTTAACAGAAAAAGTTTGCTGACTTCTGTTCTAGGTAAGACAGATTGTTCACAAGTGAATCCTTCATGTTCCTAAAAGCATTAAGTCTCTTAGATTATATATAATTGTTGTTGGCTTAGAGCCTCTATTTTACATTTTAGTTGTTATCCTGCCTACTTTTAGAACATTTTTCTTATTTTTAGCATATTCAGTCCATTAAGTAAGAGCTTGATCTGTGCTAAGCATTTTAGAAACAGTGAGAAACTTCATGGAAGAGTCCCAGGCCCTCTCAAAGTTCACTTCCTGAGCTTGCTTTTTTTTTTTTTTTAATTTCATTTATTTATTTTTAAAGATCAGTGTGCTGGTATGGTGGGGAAGGGAAACTCTTGTAACAAGTTGGAGAAGAGGAAGGTTACGGGATATAAAGCAATGCATCAAATTGCCTATGGAAGCCATTGAGTACTTGCCATTTACTCTGCTGGTAGCCTGAATTTAGAGATTAACATCTGGAAATTTTCTTGAAGTAAAATCTTCCATTTTCTTAGTATAATATAGTCATATTTGATGATCCTGCATTTTTCTTGTCAGCATTTGTTCTAGGCACAAAGTATGGAGTATGCAGTGATGCTGTGGTTACTGTGCAAAGATTGTAGTTCTTTAGTCTTACTTATGATACTTTTATTTAAAAATTGTTAACCCTTGCTCTTAACTGCAGCAGTAATTGTTAAATACTAATTTTTACAACTTTTGGAGTGGGGATGGGATGCATGATTTGATTGAAAAGGGATGTGACTGAGCTAAACAAACTTGAATTTGAGGTTTTTTTTTTTCTTAATAGTTTTATTTATTTATTGGTCTTCCTTGGGTCTTAGTCGAAGTGTGCAGGCTCCAGAATTCGGGCTCAGTAGTTGAGACTCATGGTCTCACTGGCTTAGTAGCTCCACGGCATGTGGGATCTTAGTGCCCCAACAAGGGATCGAACCCATGTCCCCTGCCTTGTGTGTTGGATTCTTAACCACTGGACTGCTAGGGAAGCCCCCTGGATTTGAGTTTTAACTGAGCAGTTTACTAGCTATACTCTTATTAACTGCTGCTAGTCATTTTTTTCATCTGATGGTTGGGGGAGTGTTACCTACTTTATGCGATTGCTGGGAAGAGTTCGTGAGATGACAACTTGTCTGAGAACTGAAGTTGCTAGTCATTTAATTATGCTACCTTATTAAATATTTCTAGGGCAGAGTTAGATGTTTACATGATACTATAAGGAAACACACTAAAGCTGTAAAAGATACTTTTAAAGGTAATGTAAATAATTTAATCAAGTATCTGACATTATTTTGTGATGAAGTTGATTTTTAGAGTATCTCCACTTTAGTAGAATAATTGAAAAAACTCTTAGATTAATTTACTAAAAATAGAAATTTATTGATACAATAAAAATGACATTTGGCTAAATAATTTTTAAAATTGCTGTGTTTGATTTCCTTTCTTTTAGAAAATGTTTATTTTTCCTAAGATAAAAAAATAATGTCTTTTAAAAAAATTAAATTTATATTTTTGTTGACGGACAATTGCTTTACAGAATTTTGTTGTTTTCTATCAACCTTAACATGAATCAGCCATAGGTACACATATATCCCCTTCGTTTTGAACCTCTTTCCCATCTCTCCGCCATCCCACCCCTCTAGGTTGATACAGAGCCCCTATTTGAGTTTCTTGAGCCATAAAGCAAATTCCTGTCAGCTATCTATCTTACATATGATAATATAAGTTTCCATACATCTCACTCTCTCCTCCCCTCTTCCCATGTCCAGAAGTCTATTCTCTATGTCTGTTTCTCCATTGCTGCCCTGTAAATAAATTCTTCAGCACCATTTTTCTAGATTCTATATATGTGTGCTAGACTACAATATTTATCTTTCTCTTTATGACTCACTTCACTATAATACGTTCTAGGTTTATCCACCTCAATAATGTCTTCTTTAAAAAGCAGTTTGTGTCTTGAGGTGCTAATGATCGGCTGAGTAGTTTCCACATTTCTTTTTCAGAAAGTCCATTTTATAGATCCCTTAGTTTTTATGTTTAGAAACATATACTTAGTGTTTGGCTAACATAGTGTGCTAAATGATAGCTGTTTTCTTGGACAAAGTATCATTTCTAATACCAATATATTATTTCTAAACATCTTCTTTTGCGAGCGTGTGTGAGAAGTCTATCTAAAAGTATGTAAATAGCTTGTGTATTAGATACATGTTGTATTTTTTCTGTGTTTTTTTAACGGCTTTGTAGTAATCCTCTATCCCTCTCGCCTGGACGATTTACGGTAGTCTCCTAACTCTTCTTCCAGCTTTTCTTTTGCCCCTCATGATCTTTTCTTTTCCATATAGACGCTGCTGCTGCTACTGCTAAGTCACGTCAGTCGTGTCCAGCTCTGTGTGACCCCATAGATGGCAACCCACCAGGCTCTGCCGTCCCTGGAATTCTCCAGGCAAGAACACTGGAGTGGGTTGCCATTTCCTTTTCCAGTGCGTGAAAGTGAAGTCGTGTCCGACTCTTAGCAGCCCCATGGACTGCAGCCCACCAGGCTCCTCCGTCCATGGGATTTTCCGGGCAAGAATACTGGAGTGGGTCGCCAGTGCCTTCTCCAATATAGACACTAGAGTGAACTTAAAAAAAAATCTGGAATCATAGGTGTTAGTTACTCTATTGGCTTCCCAGTATACCTTTTATCGACCTGGCCCCTACCTCTTGTCAGGATTCCACAGGGGACCTTTCAGTGCTGTTTCTTTACAGGTCTTTCCTTTTTTTGCACTGGCTTTCTGCATAGGAGTGTTCTGCCCCATCTTCACCTGGCTAGCTCCTCCTGTATTCCTCTCACTTCCTCTCTCAGCACTCTTTCTTAACTAGTCACCAGCCACTCGCTAGTTACTCTAGTCTTACCTTGTTTATTGTCTTCACAGCAGTTCTCAGTCTTTAAATTGTTTTGTTTTTGTTGCTTAACTCTCTAATAGAATGCAGGCTTTCCTAGACTATGACCTTGACTCTGACTCTTATTCACTGTTGTGCAATGCTAGTAACATAAAAGGTACTTAAATATTTGTTCAGTAGATGAATATACATTCTATCCAATGGATACATTATTCACTCCCTTGTTAGTGAGCATTTGGTTAATTTCCAGCTTTATGAATGCTTCACTGTGCAGACCTTTTGGCATGCTTCTGTGAATATTCTGCAGAATACATTTCTATTATAAAGTGGTATTTTTATGTGAAAGAGTGTTTACACTTATATTTAATGAATAGTGCCAACTTACTGTCCAAAAACCTTCTGCCAGTTTAAATATATCCATATCATCAGTATTATTAATCTTTTTGCTCTTAACAATCTGATAAGCAGAAAAAAAATGAATTTAAGCTCTTTTGTGTATTTTTTTTGCTGTTTATTTTTCCTTCAGTGGTGGTTCCTGCCCTTCCTCTGCTATATTTATTGATTTCTCCTCAGTTCTTTGTGTGCTATGGGTATTAGCCTATAATCATGTTTCACTTATGGTGTTCAATATATCATTTTTAAAAGTACTTCATGCATGGTTGTTTATTTTTTGGGGGGGGCGCTTGGAATTTTTAAAGTTTTTCACACAGACAGACACATACAATCCTGTCTTTACTTTTTGATTTCAGAGTTCAGAGTCATGCTTCTTACCATATTGGGCTTCTTACCGTAGTTTTATTTCCATGTATACCACCCTTCATGTATACCATATTTTGTCTCATTGATTTTTTTTTTGAATGTAAATATTTGTCTTGTGTAGATTTAATATAGCCAAGTAAGGATTTAAAAGTAGTATTTTTTTTACAAGGAAAAAATGTCCTTTTCTCCTAGTATTATTAATCAAATAGTCCAGCTGTCTCCCACAGTTGAAATATTGCCTTTTACATTTATTAAATTACCACATTATGTCTGGATGTTTTCTGATTACTGTAGTCTCTTAACCATTCCTGCTGCCAATAATATACATTGTTTAATTGTTGTGGCTGTTGATTTATATTGAGTTTTAGTATCTGATAGAATTGGTTCTTTTTTATCATTATTTCAGTCTTTTTTTTTTTTTTAATTACCTTCATACTTCCATTTCAAATGAATTTAGGAATCATTTTCACTCCTAAAGAAATCATTGTTTTGTTGGAAATACACTGACTTTATGAACTACGAGAAAACTGGCCTGTTTATACAGTACAAAAAAATTCTAGTTAGGAATAACGCAGCTTTCCATTTGATTTTTATGTACTTTTTTATGTTTTTTATTGTTGCACTTATGAGTGAACTCTTTCTGTGATATGTTTTTCTGACTATCCTAAATGTATATAGAAATATAGTTTGCATATAATTTAGTAACTTTCACTAAAAATTTAATTGAATAATGTTTTTTGTGCAGCTTTATCAGACTCTGAAATTCACTTAAAATGGGTATAAAAGTGTCTCTAGAATGTTAGCAAAGAGTGTCCTTAGTATAAAAGTATTAGGCAGTCATTTTGTGAACTTTGAGAAACAGAATTTTCAGTTTCAGGATGTAATGCAAACATTTTCCCACAGATTTCCCACATAGGTACAGTCTGTAGCCTTTTAAAATGACTTATAGCCTTGTTTAGCTTTTGTGACAGCTACCGTTGCAGGTAGATGGACATGGTTATCTTATCCTTATATTTGAGACTTGAGTTTGTAAAGCTCAGCTGATTTAACAAGAGTTTCTGTAAAATACTTGTATCTTTTTTGGGTGTTTTTCAGTCACTAAGTCGTGTCTGACTCTTTGCAACCCCATGAACTGCAAGGCCAGGCTTCCCTGACCTTCACTATCTTCCTGAGTTTGCTCAAACTCATGTCTATTGAGTCAGAGATGCCATCCAACCATCTCATCCTCTGTTGCCCTCTTCTTCTCTTGGCCCTCAGTCTTTCCCAGCATCAGGGTCTTTCTCAGGTAAGTTGGCTTTCCACATCAGATGGCCAAAATATTAGAGGTTCAGCTTCAGCACCAGTCCTTCCAATGAGTATTCAGGGTTGATTTACTTTAGGATTGATTGATCTCCTTGCAGTCCAAGGGACTCTTCAACAGTCTTTTCCAGCACCACAGTTCAAAAGCATTAGTTCTTCAGCACTCAGCCTTCTTTATGGTCCAGCTCTCACGTCCATACACGACTACTGGAAATAGCTTTGACTATGGACCTTTGTTGGCAAAGTGATGTCTCTGCTTTTTAATGCACTATGTTTGTCATAGCTTTTCCTCCAAGGAGTGAGTGTCTTTTAATTTCATGGCTGCAGTTACCACCCACAGTGATATCGGAGCCCAAGAAAATGAGGTCTGACACTGTTTCCCCTTTTTCCCCATCTATTTGCCATAAAGTGATAGGACCAGATGCTGTTACCTTAGTTTTTTGAATCTTGAGTTTCAAGCAGGCTTTTTCACTCTCCTCTTTCACCCTCATCAAGAGGCTCTTTAGTTCCTCTTCATTTCCTGCCTTCAAAGTGGTTATCATCTGGATATCTAAGGTTGTTGACATTTCTCCCAGCAATCTTGATTCCAGCTTGTGAGTCACCCAACCCAGCATTTCGTATGATGTATTCTGCATATAAGTTAAATAAACAGACTGACAATATACAGCCTTGACATACTCCTTTCCCAGTTTTTGTTCCATGTCCAGTTCTAAATGTTGCTTCTTGACCTGCATACAGCTTTCTCAGGAGGCAGGTGAGGTGGTCTGGTATTCCCATCTCTTGAAGAATATTCCAGTTTGTTTTGATCTACACTGTCAAAGGCTTTAGCGTAGTCAATGAAGCAGATTTTATTTTTTGGTATTCCCTTGCTTTTTCTATGATCCATTGGATGTTGGCAATTTGATCTCTGGTTCTCTGCCTTTTCTAAATCCAGCTTGAACATCTGGAAGTTCTTAGTTCATATACTGCTGAAGCCTAGCCTGAAAGATTTTGAGCATAATCTTGCTAGCATGTGAAATGAGTGCAATTATCCAGTAGTTTGAACATTCTTTGACATAGTTTTCATTCCAATTTCCAAAGGAAAGCAGACCTTTCCCAGTCCTGTGACCACTGCTGAGTTTTCCAAATTTGCTGGCATATTGAGTGCAACACTTTAACAGCACCATCTTTTAGGATTTGAAATAGCTTACTGGAATTCCATCACCTCCACTAGCTTTCTTCATAGCAATGCTTCATAAGGCCCACTTGATTTCATGCTGCAAGATGTCTGGCTCTAGGTGAGTGACTGCATCATCGTGGTTATCTGGGTCATTAAGAGCTTTTTACAGGTCTTCTGTGTATTCTTGCCACCTCTTCTTAATCTCTTCTACTTCTGTTAGGTCCTCACCGTTTTTGTCCTTTATTGTGCCTATCTTTGGTAATTCCATTTTAATGAATTTTAAAAGGTTAACATACAAAGTTATTCTTTTTTTAAAAAAAAAATGTTTTGATTTATATTGGAGTACAGCTGATTAACAATGTTGTGGTATCTCAGGTGAACAGCGAAAGGACTCAGCCATTCATAAAAGTATCCATTCTCCCCTAAAGTCCCCTCCCATCCAGGCTGCTACATAACATTGAGCAGAGTTCCCTGTGCTATGCACTAGGTCCTCCTTAGTTATCCATTTTAAATACAGCAGTGTGTACATATCCATCCCAAACTCCCTATCCCTTCCCCCGGGAATCCTTCCCTCTAGTAACCATAAGTTCATTCTCTATGTCTGTGAGATTCTGTTTATAAACAGAGGTAGTCTTATTTTAAAATCATATTTGGAGTTTAAATCATATCATCTGAAATGCTGATGTATAGCTTGTTCTTGTTTTATTTAGTTATTTTTGCTATGTAAAGTGTGGAGAGTAATATAGTAAATACCATGAACTCACTACCCAGATTAACAGATGTAATTTTGCTGTGTTTGATTAAACACACACACACTGCTAATGAGTTGAAGCCATTTTTAATATCCTTTCCTTTCCTATTCCTTTTACCCCTGGGTATTAAGAAACTGGTGTATATTCTTTTTTTTTTTTTTTTAATTTTATTTTATTTTTAAACTTTACAATATTGTATTAGTTTTGCCAAATATCAAAATGAATCCACCACAGGTATACCTGTGTTCCCCATCCTGAACCCTCCTCCCTCCCCTCCCCTCCCTCCGGGTCGTCCCAGTGCACCAGCCCCAAGCATCCAGTACCGTGCATCGAACCTGGACTCGTGTATATTCTTTATACTTTTACTACATAAACAGTTATTTTAACTTGCACAAGATTATACTTGGAAATTATAAAATGTACTATTGTAGATAAAGCTATTCTGTATGCATCTTGAAATAGCTGTATTTTAAAATATCAATCTTGAATGCACACCAGTGTTTGCAGCAGCACTGTGCACAACAGTCAAGACACGGAAGTGTCCACTGACAGAGACACACACATACACAGCGGGCTGCTGCTGCTGCTAAGTTGCTTCAGTCCTGTCTGACTCTGTGCGACCCCATAGCTGGCAGCCCACCAGGCTCCGCCGTCCCTGGGATTCTCCAGGCAAGAACACTGGAGTGGGTTGCCATTTCCTTCTCCAGTGCATGAAAGTGAAAAGTGAAAGTGAAGTCGCTCAGTCGTGTCCAACTCCTAGCAACCCCATGGACTACTTAACCATAAAAAAGAATGAAATAATGTCATTTGCTGCAACATGGATGGATTTAGAGATTATCATACTAAGTAAGTTAAAGAAAAATGATTTGATACAAATCAACTTATTTATAAAACAGAAGCAGACTCACAGGCATAGAAAAGAAAACTGGTTACCAAAGGGGAAAGGGGAGAGGGAGGGAATAGTTAGAAATAATGGGATTAACATATATACACTGCTGTATATAAAATAGGTAAACAATAAGAATTTACTATATAGTACAACTATATTCAGTATCTTATAACCTATAATGGAAAAGAATCTGAAACTGTATGCCTGAAATGAACATATTTTAAATCAAGTATAATAATAAAGTTTTTAAATTCAAAAAAAATAAAATTGAGATAAAATTAATAAAAATGAAAATAAAAACAAAATTGAAAAAATCAGTCTCTTTGGTAGCTTATATTTTAGTATAAGCTGGAGAAAAAGTTTCTACTTTATGTAGTAGTTTGTTCTTAGAGTAGATAAAGTGAAAATTTGTCTTGAAAAACATTTTTTTCTCCCCTAGAGGATCAGGACTGTACTAGGATTGTGTTACTGACCAAAGATTCTGTGTGAAGTTAGTCATCATTGAGACTAACAACATATACATGTAAAGGATAAAAGCCAAAATTGAATTGTTTCAAGTAGTAAATTCATATTCTCAGACACACATAGTTGGTTTAACTTGCTATATCAGTGATTATCCCAGTGACTCCTTACACATAACATACACATGTAGTGCATAAAAATGCAAAAGAACTACATAAAAGTCTAGCAAGACAAATGGCTACATGTAGGGAGGGAAATGAAGCATTTAATTTTAATCTCAGAACTTAGAACTTGTAGGGAGGGGAGTGGGGTATACATGAGATAGGTGGATGTAGCTATTAAAAGTTGTCTGAGAAAGCAGCCGGTGCTTGGTAGGCCCTTGGGGTAAGCTGGTCACTAGTACAGTGCCTTCTTTGGTGACTATCAGTTTATGCTGCATCAATATTTTCAAGCTATGTATCAAAACTTTAAAACTTAAAAGTTCTTATTTAACCCAGTAGTTGAAGCAATCCTTAGGTGGAAGGGAAATGAAAATAAGAGAATGAATTTATATGCAAAGACATTTTTTCAACTTTGTTTGAATAGCAAGGTAAATAGGAAACACAAACTAGATATTCAGGAATCTGGAGGTGTGGTTATAATATAGACTTAGTACAGATAATATTTAGTAAAGAGTCTACAACAAAAGGAACTGACTTTTCTATTTTTGTTAAAAACACCTAATAGTAAATTTAATAGAAAACCAAATATAACAAAATGTCATTATTATAGGAACACCAAAGAAAAATACTGTTTGGCGTCCTTGGTGGCTCAGTGGTAAAGATCGCGCGTGCAGTGCAGGAGCCGCACAAGCCATGGGTTTGATCCTTGGGTCGGGAACATACCCTGGAGAAGGAAATGGCAGCCCACTCCAGTATTCTTGCCTGGAGAATCCCATGGACAGAGGAACCTCGTGGGCTGCAGTCCATGGGGTCACAAAGAGTTGGACATGACTAAAGTGACTTTAGTCAAGTTAAGTAGTCAAGCTTACTCCTTGGAAGAAAAGTTATGACCAACCTAGGTAGCATATTGAAAAGCAGAGACATTACTTTGCCAACAAAGATCCGTCTAGTCAAGGCTATGGTTTATCCAGTGGTCAT
>NW_011494615.1:1291920-1292705 GCF_000754665.1 Bison bison bison | reverse complement strand
CCAGTGGTCATGTATGGATGTGAGAGTTGGACTGTGAAGAAAGCTGAGCACCAAAGAATTGATGCTTTTGAACTGTGGTGTTGGAGAAGACTCTTGAGAGTCCCTTGGACTGCAAGGAGATCCAACCAGTCCATTCTGAAGGAGATCAGCCCTGGGATTTCTTTGGAAGGAATGATGCTAAAGCTGAAACTCCAGTACTTTGGCCACCTCATGCGAAGAGTTGACTCATTGGAAAAGACTCTGATGCTGGGAGGGAATGGGGGCAAGAGGAGAAAGGGACGACAGAGGATGAGATGGCTGGATGGCATCACTGACTCGAGGGATGTGAGTCTGAGTGAACTCTGGGAGTTAGTGATGGACAGGGAGGCCTGGCGTGCTGCAATTCATGGGGTCGCAAAGAGTCGGACACGACTGAGTGACTGAACTGAACTGAAAGTGACTTTGCACACACATGTTTTATTTTATGGATGAGATAGAGAAGACAGGAAAATAATCAGGAATATCCTGATTTCCCCTTGCCACAGTTCAGATTTATAATAGCGATTTTTGTACCATGACATTAATGTAGGTGTTTCAGAGGAAGGAGCGAAAGTCTCATTAAATGTTAAGTTTTTTATTGCCCATTTTGAAAAGGCCCCTCCCAGGACACACACACACACACACACACACACACACACACAGACACAGACACAGACAGACAGACACACACACACACACACACACAGACACACACACAGACACACACACACACAGACACACAGACACACACACACCCCTCCCTCCGT
>NW_011494615.1:1264226-1291820 GCF_000754665.1 Bison bison bison | reverse complement strand
CCCTCCCAGGATGGATGGATGGACGAACACACACCACCACCACCCCCCACTTCTGGGAGTAAAAGCAGAAAGGAAACTAGAGTAAGTTGTGATTTAAACATTTTAGTGTTGAATAAAAAGTGCTTAAACAGGAAGATTTGAGGAGACTGTATAAATTTTTAAATGGCAAGGTATTGGTGACAGTTAATAAAAATTCATATGTATGTGCTTTTAGAGTTACAAAATAGATTTTACTACAAACTGTATTTTTTAAATCCCCGAAAATATATGAAAAGTTTATCAACTTTCTTACTAGATTATTGGAGAAGCGAATTGTTAGCATGAACTGCCAGTAATTTAGTATACTGATTTTATAATAGATGTTTTATTTTTACATAGCCAAGTTACTTTAAATAAGTAGTACTCAAACTTTTTGAAATCCAAGGTAATCAAGATAATTTTGTATTGATAGATGAAATCTGTATTGTGTTACAATTTCCTTGGTCTAGGTTTTGACCGAGGACCACTTTTAGTACAGAAGGTGAAGTGGAGCCTCCAACCATCATTTTGAAGTTAAGCTTTAAGGCTAATCTTTCGTATTTAGACTGTGATATATAAGAAAATATCATTGTTTTTTATAGCTTCATAACGTACTGATGTATGTAATTTGCTTTAAAATCATCCTGTAGGAAGACACCAATATGGCCTGATATGAACAGTTGTTAAGTATAGGTATTTTGTGCAGTAGAAAGTTGGGTCTGCCTTAGTGTGCATATTTGAAAATCTTGATAATAAGAAAAAGAAAAACCTAGCATGCTTAGGTGCCCTTGTTAGAAAAACTGAAGAAAAAATTCAGTTGAAGTATTGAATCAATAAGTAATTCAGTACTTATCAGATTGCTAAGTATTCAATAGTAATACTTTGAATAAGGTATGGTTCAGAATGAACTTTATCCTTAGATTGAAATTATATGTATTAGATATAAGATGAATTTTGAGATGTTCTTTATAAAATGTATCGTTAGAAAAAGAACATATAATAAGCAAAAAGAGGAAAATAAAAAAAAGAATGCGTGTGTCCACTACGCCATTAGACTGGGTAAGTTGGTGATCCCCTGGCACCCTCTTTCTTTGTCAGAGCGCTCTTGGTGGTGATAAAGCTGGCAGGAAATGAAGCATTCTAAATGTAGGCTATAGTTAGAGGTCACTTGCATCTAGGAACATTTAGTACTTCATTTTTTTCTTCTTGAAAAGCATCATACTCCCTTTATCTTGATCGGTACACAGTGGGCTTTTCCCCGTTTTTCTTTCTCATATTTCTTTTTGAAGTGCATGTCAGTTGAAGCCTTGATCCCAAGTTGATTCTCTTGCTTCTTTCCTTATATTCTGTGTTTTTCCTTTATGCTCTATAGTTTTTCACAATTTCAGTTTTTTACTGAACTTAAATTTTTTTTTAAATTTTATATTTGAATATAGCCAATTAACAATGTCGTGATAGTTTCATGTGGACAGCAAAGGGACTCAGCCATAGCATGTACATGTATCCGCTCTCCCTGAACTTTTCATTCTTATTTTTTCTCTGCCATCTTTATGAGGGTAATAAAGTGAAACATTGTTTCCCTCCCCACTTTACGCCAGTTTTAAAGTTCTGTTTCTCTGGAGTCTTTTTTTCAGGAAGTCTTTGCTAAGCCTTAGTTGATTAGGCACTCTAGGCCCTTAATGATTGGCAGGGTGTAGTGGAGGCAAGCCAACCCTTGGCTGAAAGCTCTGCCTAGAGAAGAATAAGGAAAGCTTTTTGTTGAGGCAAGATTCTGCCCTAGTTTTCTGGTCAGTATATTCAGTTGTTTAGTAAATGATTCTCAGGTTTTAGGTAAGTCTAGATTTGTCTGAAGAATAGTGTGAGGGTGAATTAGTATATACTGCTGCTTACGTATATACTTGTTTTCATTCCTACTTCTACTTTTTACTTCTCTACTTTCTGATTGACACTTGGCCTCCCACACTTCAGAGGGCTGCCATAAAGAGTAAAAATAATGTTTATGTGTGTTGCATACTGTGTAAGTTTGAAAGTGCTAGAATAAAATTGTACTAAGAAGTCCCCAACATACAAACTCATATATTGTAAGTTTGGAACAAAGACATGAAAATGTCTTTTCCATAATGACATTGGAAATCATGGTCAGGTTACTAGGTCAGCCCACATACATTTTACCCAGTAACACGGCTAATATGTTTTGCTTTTGTATCAAGAAAAAAAACACTATAAAATGTTTTTTCTTAATGCCAGATATATCAAAGCACTTCTTAAACTGTGGCAACTGTAGATTTGAGTAGTTGGTTTCTGAGCCCTGTGGCATTGGCCAGAGGAGGAGCTCAGTGTGGAACATATCAGTCCCCTTCCCTAGTAATATATTGGGAGCTAGAATGGGGAACCCATTTTTTCCAAGGGGTGGGAAAGAAATGGTTAAATAACCAGTCTCAGATAGGCAAAAGATAAGGAGCTAAAATACAGCCAGAAGTGGACAAAGAACCTAGGTTTCTTCCATCATTGTATTTACCATGTGGTTTACAGATTGCTTTCTGCATACTAGAATGTTCATTAAAAATGCAAGTTTCTACACCCCAGTCCCATCCTATTGAATGGAAACATGGAACACATAATCCTGCTTAGTACTTGATTTTAAAATATAGGTTTCTTATTGACAGGAATAACTTTGTTAATTTCTGACCTTCATTTTGCCTTCTAAGTAAACTGTCGATTGTTTCTACTGTGGATGATAAAAACAATTGTATCCACAGCTCTTGTCACCTTTAGGTGTCAAGTGATCTTTGTGGTTATAAAAATCCAGTTTTGGAAGAGCAATTCCAGGATAATCAACACATACTTCCTTTACCTAAGACAGAAAATAGGACTTTAAGTTTCCAACTGCATTAAACACATTTAAACTTTTTGTACATTGATAAAAAACACAGTTCACATTTAAATATCTAGTCCACATTGGTAATTTACATCTAATATTTAATTTGTAGTACAAAGTGAACTTGTTAAGGGACAGACTTTGTAATGAAGGAAATTTTGTTAGGAATATCTGGAGACCATGAGCTCTTAAACTGGTCTCATTTGCAAATAGCTGCGTAATTCAGCATTTTCCTGAATATTACACAAAAAAGCCAAAATGCAAACATAAAATTAGATGCTAAGATTTTTAATATATATGTGAATGATTTTTATATTGATGAAAGTATTCCAGACAGTAATACTTGTGTTTATAATAAATTGTTGCTATAAATTTGAACTTAGAAAAGTTTAGAAAATGGTGCTTCTAATTTTGTGTTACAGACTAATTTGAAAAGTAATGTTACTTCTTAGTAAACCATCTGAAATCTGTTCTGATCCAGTCACCACAGTCTGCTTTATGATGCTATTTTAGATGACATTGTATTATATCAGGAGACAGTAACAGTTGACTTGTTCAGTGAAATTTGGTGTTTTAAAAATCCCATTGGACCTCTGTTGTCCAAAGATGACCTATGATTTTTTTGTGTGTGAAAGAAGTTAAAAAGGGAGAGGAGAGGACTTTTGAAACCCAAGGAAGGGTTGATTTTGAATAGCCTTTTCCCCCTGGCTTTCATTACTAGAGTGCTTATACTTTCTTTGTATTTATACTGAAAAAGAGGTGCTTATTACAGTTTAAGTGAAAACTTAAAAGTTTGGCAGTGATAGAGCTGTGGTTGAAGTATGTAGAGGAGATCATAATGTCTGTGTTTCACTATATCACATGGTAAAAGAGGATTTGGGGCTTTTTGTGGATGTAGTCCGTGATGTTTGACAGACTATCCTAGTGACTTATAAGTATTAAAATAAACAATTTTAAATACTAATGACTTTGATTAACTCTTTTAGGGTCTCTGAAGTACACCATACTACCTTTTTGAAAATCTTGCGTGGACAATGGCTACCCAAGGTTTGTATTGTAGTCTTCAGTTACTGAAACTGGGGCTCTGCTTTGTTGCCATTAACCCAGTCTGGCTCAGATTCCCCTGCTTTCCTCTCTCCCTGCTTACTTGTCAGGCTACCTTTTGCTCCATTTTCTGCCCACTTCTCCTAATGGCTTGGTGAAATAGCAAACAAGCCACCAGCAGGAATCTAGTCTGGATGACTGCTTCTGGAGCGTGGATGCAGTACCATTCTTCACTGATTCAGTGAGTAACTGTTAGGTGGTCTCCTAAGAGTATAGATTTTTCATCCCTGAGCTGATCCGATGGCCATCATTCTGTTATCCTTCGCTGTCTTTCAGACTTTATTTCTGAAAAGATTTCAGTGGGTCATATCACAGATTTTTATTTTCAAATTGAGATAATATTTTCCTGGTAGTAATATTGATGCTGTTTGATTTTTTTTTTTTTTTTATAGCTGATTTGATGGAGCTGGACATGGCCATGGAGCCAGACAGAAAAGCAGCCGTCAGTCACTGGCAGCAGCAGTCTTACCTGGACTCTGGAATCCATTCTGGTGCCACCACCACAGCTCCTTCTCTGAGCGGTAAAGGCAATCCTGAGGAAGAGGATGTGGATACCACCCAAGTCCTGTATGAGTGGGAACAGGGGTTTTCTCAGTCCTTCACTCAAGAACAAGTAGCTGGTAAGAATATTATTACCTTACTCAAAGTTAGAGTGCAGTTTTGAGAACTGCATAGTTACTCTTATAAAAGTTAGCATGCAACAGCTTAAATAAAACAGTGTGGTAAAGAAAAGGGAGTGATTGCAGCATCAGCTTGACTGTTGGGGTTAATGTTGAGCTATGGAGATCTGACTGTTGAATTCACCTTTTCCAGATATTGATGGACAGTATGCAATGACTCGAGCTCAGAGGGTGAGAGCTGCTATGTTCCCTGAGACGCTAGATGAGGGCATGCAGATCCCATCTACACAGTTTGATGCCGCTCATCCCACTAACGTCCAGCGTCTGGCTGAACCATCACAGATGCTGAAACATGCAGTTGTAAACTTAATTAACTATCAAGATGATGCAGAACTTGCCACACGTGCAATCCCTGAATTGACAAAACTGCTGAATGATGAGGACCAGGTAAGTAGAGACATGGCCAACTTTTTAATCTGCTTTGAAGGAAACTCCCAAGGAAATAGTCTTAAAATGTCTACCTTACTTCAGTATTTGAAAACTGAAAACTAATGTTTCTTAATTCTTGTATATTATAGGTGGTGGTTAATAAGGCTGCAGTTATGGTCCATCAGCTTTCTAAAAAGGAAGCTTCGAGACACGCCATCATGCGTTCTCCTCAGATGGTGTCTGCTATTGTACGCACCATGCAGAACACAAATGACGTGGAGACAGCTCGCTGCACTGCTGGGACCTTGCACAATCTTTCCCACCATCGTGAGGGCTTGCTGGCCATCTTTAAATCTGGGGGCATTCCTGCCCTGGTGAAGATGCTCGGGTAAGAAAGCATGGTCAGAATGCTCCAAGCTCAGGAGGAGGAGAGTGCAATCACACCATTTCTGATGAGACTTTTTTCCTTCTTCCCAGTTCACCAGTGGATTCTGTATTGTTTTATGCCATTACAACTCTCCACAACCTTTTATTGCATCAGGAAGGAGCTAAAATGGCCGTGCGTTTAGCTGGCGGGCTGCAGAAAATGGTTGCCTTGCTCAACAAAACGAATGTTAAATTCTTGGCTATTACAACAGATTGTCTTCAGATTCTAGCTTACGGCAATCAAGAAAGCAAGGTAAAAGAATTATTCTGAATGTGGTTGTCAGGGAGCCTTGGAGACCCCCAGTGTCATGTCCTTCTACAGATTTTTGCAGATTTATTGTATGCCTTATACTCTGTATGTATCTCAGAGAAGTTGGACATCTCTGTTTTACTGTTTGAGTTGGTGTGTACACTGTACTAGGTGATAGGGACATAGCATGCAGGCTGTTCTTAAAGCTTTCATTGTCGGGTGGAAGAGAGACATTGAAATAATAAGCTACTTTATTTAGTTCAAGTTTTAGGAGGAAGTATAAGGGCTATATGAGAGCATGTAAATGAACCAGACCCTTTTTTGAGGGTTTATGCAGATTTCTTGGAGAAAGTGATGGATGAGTTCAGCTCTTATGGATGAAAAGGGATTGACTAAGGTGAATGAAGGTTAGGGAGAGGAAATGGCATCTGTGACAGTTCTCCTGAGGGAGGGAGGACCAGGTGAGGTTTGGAAATTCAGGAAATACAGAGAGTAAGGAAGAGAAGGGGTGTGAGATAAGACTGTTGAGATAGGGCAGATCCTGCAGGGCTTAGTGGAACATGTTAAAAGAATAATGGGAAACAGTTCTTAGCAGAAGCAGACAGTGAAAAGATTTGTCTTTGGAAATCGGGGTAGAGTCAGGAGGTGGGGTATGCAGGGAAGGAAAGGTGGGGATAAATATTTAATGCTGTCTCTTTTTGAGGTGGATATGATGAGGAAAGGCAAAGAGACAAAGCATATATTAGGAGTGTTTATTAATAAGTGCCCATTCTGGTTCAGATTTCCATGCAACAAATCAGCCGTGACATAACTTTTATATCTGGGCATTACTGTTTACAACAACATGGATTTTGTTTTTTTTTCCTTTTACTATGATCAGTGTGGGAAGAATAATACTGGGCCAGTTTATATATTTTTGGGAGAACTGAGGTACACGAATGTGAGTGAAATTTTGTAGCAGCAGGGCTTAAATATGACCCCAGTCTGGGGGTCTAGTTAATGACGACCAGGTGTACATTTATGTCACTACGCTGCTGAGATTCTTGTATAATAAAATCAGTTGGTAATAAAGGCTTTTCTCGGGCATTTGATCAAGATTCCATGATTAACAATATATACACATCTTTCTAGCTCATCATCCTGGCTAGTGGTGGACCTCAAGCTCTAGTGAATATAATGAGGACCTACACTTACGAGAAGCTACTGTGGACCACAAGCAGAGTGCTGAAGGTGCTGTCTGTCTGCTCCAGTAACAAGCCGGCTATTGTAGAAGCTGGTAAGTGTACTTGGCTATTCTGAGTTCTCATGCATGCAGCATATGTAGTTCTCATTAGATTGCCTTTCTTAGGAAAAGGGTGATCAAACTGACCTTCACAGGCTGAAAGTAATGGTTGTATTCAGCTTGAAGCCAAAGTTGCATTCAGACAAAGGACGTGTTCTGCTTGACACCTTCTTTGGTGCTGTTCAAGCCTAGTTCAGGCAGAGATCATATTACCAAAAACAATGGCTGATAATAGGCTTGATAACAGCTATTCCAGAAATACCTGAAATGTATTTGTTTAAAAAAAAAATACAGATTTTTAGGCTTACTTAATCAGAATTCCTGGAGTATTGAAGTGACAAGAGAGTCAATAATAGCTGGAAATGCATGGGACTGGAGGCCTAGGAATCTCGATTATAAGAAGTTTCCCATTGGGGAGGGAGGTGGGAGGGGTTTCAGGATGGGGAACACATGTGCACCCATGGCTGATTCATGTCAGTATATGGTGAAAACCACTATAATATTGTAAAGTTAATTAGCCTCAAATTAAATTAAAAAAAAATTTCCCAGGTTATTCTGATGCTCATTTATTCTGAAAATATTCAGCCCCTGTGTTTCAAGCTGATATGCAGTGGGCAACAAAATAGGTATGGTCCCCGTATTTATTCTTGTATAATAAAACCAGGCTGGTGAAGGAGACAGAAATATGCAAAAAGATGGGGTGATTACAAACTGGAATGTGTTACGAGAGAAATGAACAGCAAATAGTGATACAGAGTTAATGGGGCAGGAATGTCCTTCTGTAAGAGGCGGATGTTAAATGAAATCACAGAATGAGAAGGCTTCATGTGTATGAGAAGTAAGGAGTAAGTGCAATCCAGATGGTCCTAAAGGTAGGAAAGAAATCGCTGCGTTCTAGGTGCTGAAGAGGAAGTCTGTGTAACTAGAACCTAGTGAGTAGTGGGATGAATAGCTCAGGATGACGGTGATGGGCCAGAGCCAGGCAGGCCTGTGTTGTGCCAGACTTTCTAGGTCCCTGGATGATGTTTATTCGTGCTTTATTGCAGCTTTGGAAACACAGGTGTTGAATGCTTAGGTCCATTTGAGATGAAGTGCAAATCCTAAAGGGTTCCTGAAGGTTATGCTAAAGAATTCAGTCTTTATCTTATAATGAGAAGCTGTTGTTGGCTACAGCATCACAGTGAGGTGTTTGGAATATTAATATTAGCATCATGTGACAGTTTGACCAAAGGCAAGCAGACCAGGCTTCTGGGATGTGTTACACACTTTTAGGAATGAAATCATTTGATATTAAAAATATGTAGCAAAGGATGAATGTTATTTAGGGAGTTGATATCTGTGAAGTGACTAAAAGGTCAGTAGGTAGCTGGAAATGTTTGCTTCTGGAATGCTAGGGAAGACTGGGTGGGGACAGAGATTAGGGAGTTCCTTTCTTAGTGGATGCGGGTAAGGGCTGTAGGGAAGTCAGGGGGCTGCCTCAAAGCCATCTTCACCCTGGGCATGCTCAATCAGAATATGTGTGTGTTTAAGTCTCTGCAGGCAGTTCTGAGAGGCATCTGGAATTAAGATCCACTCTCTTAGAGTTGATGGTTCTAGTAGAGGGAGAGAAGGGAGACAGGAACCAAGTCGTTTTGAAACTACTGAGCATCAGCCTTGTGCACTCTGTTAGCAGCTGGAGCTACTATGAGGAAGGCACCAGATAGGGAGGGTCTGGTCTGAGTGGTGGGCTCCATTAGAGCTGTGGAAAATGCTGTGAAGGAAAAGTACAAAGTATGTGAGAATAGCAGCAAGTTGACCCAGTCTAATTGAGGAAATAAAACAGACCTGAAAAGATAAACAAGGAGACAAGGGAACTACATCCCACTGCATTTGGGTAAAGAACCTGCCTGCCAGTGCAGGAGACATGAGACACAGGTTCGATTCCTGAGTGGGGAAGATCCCCTGAAGAAGGAAATGGCAGCCTACTCCAGTATTCTTGCCTGGGGAATTCCATGGATGGAGGAGCCTGGTGGGCTACAGTTCATAGAGTTGCAAAGAGTTGGACACAACTCAAGTGACTTAGCATGCATAGCATTGCATGGCTGACCTAACCTAATTGAGGAAATAAAACAGATCTGAAAAGATAAACAAGGAGACAAGGGAAAGCATATCCCACTGCATTTAGAAGTGATTTCAATGGGAGAGAGATGGTGAAGTTAAGCTAGCCAGTGTGTGGGGAATCGAGCTTCCATTTAGACTCCTCTACAGTGTAAACGTCCTTCATTAGGGTCCTAAACAATAGGAGGTTGTGAATCTTTGAAGAGCATCTTTTGCCTTTAATACAGTCCCCAGAGTAAGCATTCTGGTGCTGCCTTTTTAGACTGTTTCCACCCTGTGAGTTTACATTAGCTCCTTCAGGGATTTGCTCGGATGGCACCTTCACAGTCAGGTGTCCTGGTTACCCTACTTTAAATTGTAGCCCCCTCTTTTGTCTTTGTTGTTTGTACACTAACACCATTTGACATATAGTTTTAGCTTTCTAATAGTATATTTGTTTATTTTGTGCTTGCAACTAGACCACAAGCTCTATGAAAGTATGATTTTTAGACTGTTTGCCTCACTGATACAGCTCCAATGCAAAACAGGGCCTGGTATTAAATAGTCTTGAAATGACTGGATGAAAGGAAATAAGTAATAGGACTATTAATTACAGGGAGACTGTGGAGATAATGATGGCTTTTCCGCACAGGGAAGAAACAATAGATACATAACACAAGTTGTCACTAGCTGAGGTGAACTAGAAAGGAGGGAAACTGAGCAGCATTCTAGAAAATGAAAGAAAATAAAGGACTTAGATGGAGGGGATAAGCTTTGGCAACAAAGAAGGATACCCTCTGAGACTAAAGAAGACACTTAGTACTGATAGAAATTGTGAGCTAATGGCCATCACCTTAGATGCTTTTTAATCTTTTTAGGTGGAATGCAAGCTTTAGGACTTCACCTGACAGATCCAAGTCAGCGCCTTGTTCAGAACTGCCTTTGGACTCTAAGGAATCTTTCAGATGCTGCAACTAAACAGGTACATTCAGAGTAAATTGGTGCCTTACTGGTAAGTGTCAAGCTGAATATGTACTGAGTGTCCGTTTTCATCTCCACAGGAAGGGATGGAAGGTCTTCTTGGGACTCTTGTTCAGCTTCTGGGCTCAGATGATATCAATGTGGTCACCTGTGCAGCTGGAATTCTTTCTAATCTCACTTGCAATAATTATAAGAACAAGATGATGGTGTGCCAAGTGGGTGGCATAGAGGCCCTTGTGCGCACGGTCCTCCGTGCTGGGGACAGGGAAGACATCACTGAGCCTGCCATCTGTGCCCTTCGTCATCTGACCAGCCGGCACCAGGAGGCTGAGATGGCCCAGAACGCTGTTCGCCTTCACTACGGGCTACCTGTGGTGGTTAAACTCCTACATCCACCATCCCACTGGCCTCTGATCAAGGTAAACTGTCAAACGTTGAAGGTTGCAGAATTGAAAACAGACTACTTCCAACTATGACTAGCAGCCCGTTTCTGCACTGGGGACTGGCTGACAAGGAGCTGTAAATAGGAAGTATGGGTGGGATGAGGGTGGGGGTGAAGTGTTGTGTCGTCAGTTTACTTCCAAGTGATGGTGACAGATGCAGTGTGGTAGGCATTTTAGACTAAGAACATGATTTTGTTGTATGCCAGTTCTTTATTCTTTCTTCTTATCTGCAGGCTACTGTTGGATTGATTCGAAATCTTGCCCTTTGTCCAGCAAATCATGCACCTTTGCGTGAGCAGGGTGCCATTCCACGACTAGTTCAGTTGCTGGTTCGTGCACACCAGGATACCCAGCGTCGTACATCTATGGGTGGAACACAGCAGCAGTTTGTGGTAGGTAAATCTTAGTAGTGACCCCTGGCCTTTTAAAAGGAATGCATAAATCCATAGGCTCCTGAACTACTTCGGTCATTGGCTTCCTCCATTCTCTAGCTTCCTGAAGGGCTGCTTGCTACTGGCTTAAAGAACCACCATGTCTCTGTGGCTGCGGAGAATGAAAGGAGTAACATGGCCCCTGGTGATACCTCCCTTGACATATCCTTCACATCGCTGCCTCCTCAATCTTACAAAGGGAGTGTGGGGTGTGATTTACTGCTATGGGGTCTCATCTTGTCCATACAAAAGGTTCACCTGTCCGAAGTAGCAGAGGCATTAATTTGAATCCAAGTCTGTCTGATTTCAGAGCCTGTTATCCCCCACTGCAGTTCTACCTATAAACATACATTGTTAAAAATTTATTTTTAATGGGAGTATAATTTCTGTACAATGTTGTGGTGATTTCTGTTGTCCAGTAGCATGGATCAGCTATGAGTATACCCACATCCCCTCCCTCTTGAGCCCCCTCATCCCCAGCCCTCAGGCTGAGCTCCCTATGGTATTCAGGCATCTTCCCACTAGTTAGCTGTTTTACATGTGGTAGCGTATATACGTCAGTGCTACTTTCTCAGTTCATCCCACCTGCTCCTTCCTGTTAGGTCCACCAGTTCTTCTCTATCTCTGTTCTTGCCCTGCAGATACGTTCATCAGTACCACTTTTCTAGATTCTATATATGCATTAATATACGATGTTTTTCTCTTTCTGACTTCTTTCACTCTGTATGACAGACTCTAGGTTCATCCACCTCACTACAACTGATTCAGTTTCATTCCTTTTAAGGCTAATATTTCACCGTATATGTCTACCACAGCTGTTTTATCCATTCATCTATTGATGGACATCTAGGTTGCTTGCATGTCCTGGCTGTTGTAAATAGTGCTTCTATGAACATTGGGATACAAGTGTCCTTTTGAATTATGGTTTTTTCAGGGTATATGCCCAGTAGTGGGATTGCTGGGTCATACGGTAGTAATATTCATATTTTTAAAATGAATCTCCAAAAAAATTAAATAAATAAATAAATAAAATGAATCTCCATACTCTTCTCCACAAGTTGTATCAATTTATGTTTCCACAAACCGTGCAGGAAGATTCCCTTTTCTCCATATCCTCTCCAGCATTTATTGTTTGTAGATACCTATAAATATTTAACACATCTTTTACTGTCTCTTCCAAGAGTGGTTTAAACTATTTCCATGGACTTACAAGAATATCAACAAGAATACGTGGTAGTATTTCTGGGAACTTTACTTGTAATCTTAGCCTGAAATTTTTAATAGTCTGAAACTTTGATGTCAAGTTTTCAGTCTTAAAGTAGCTTCATTATTAAGTAAAGATACTTATGATTCCCCAGCATGTGTTTTAAGACTCAGAGTCTCTTACTTAATCAGGTTAGAGAACAAGACTTTACACAATAGATCTTGAGACGTCGCTAGTTACGATTAGGATGCACTCATAGGGCGTTGGGCTTTCTCCACTCAGTACTTTGGATATCGGCCAGTCTCCATGAGGTGGCTTAACAGAATGCAAAAGGTACCTTTTAATCTCTTCTCTGGGAAGAAAGGAGCTTTTGTGTTATAATAAAAGTAAAGTTGGATATAAAAGCTGTAGCAAAGTTATAACCTTTCTTAAAACTCAGAAAGAGGGAAAGCAGACTGTAGCTATGTTTTGCAAAAGCTAACTTCCTTATCCCATATTATAGGCTATCAGTTGAGTAGTCTTGGAGGAGGTGAGTGGATTTTCTCCTGCCAACTCGGTAGACTTTTAGCAGTAGGTGGTAAAACTTTGCTAAATTTTCACCAAATACACATAGGTATACAAAGATCGAGGGAGTACCTGAAGGAAAACACTGACAGTGTGTGCACATCACTTTCCCATCTTGGTGTCTGCTTTCTTCCCTTTACCCAGAGTGCTGGGTGCCTTGTTGGGAAGAGAGTGATCTTTGGGAGTCAGAGGTACATTGAAGCTGTGCTTTTCCGTGCACAGTTTTGGAGGTGCTGCTTGGAATTAGTGCTGACAAGAGGCCACTTTCACAAAGTGACCCTCAATTAGTGGATCCATCTTCATTCCTGAACTTACTTGCAAATTCTGGTGAATAGTGATTACTACTCAGAACAGGAAAGCCTTTCAAGCATATAAACTTTAGAGAGCACAATCCCCTATTAACGATGTTTCTTTTGGTAGGAGGGAGTCCGCATGGAAGAAATAGTTGAAGGTTGTACTGGAGCCCTTCACATCCTAGCTCGGGATGTTCACAACCGAATCGTTATCAGAGGACTAAATACCATTCCATTGTTTGTGCAGGTATGTTTGTTTTAAGTGAGGTGTTCTAGAATCTGCATGTCAGTAAAATTTCAGGATTTTAAAGATAAGCAAAGTATAAGGAAATTAGGGGCCAAAATAGTAGATATTATTTCATCTACTATCACCGTTTATAAAATGGCTGTGCTGCTCATGCTATTTTTCAAGTACAAAAAATAGAAAGTGTGTCATGTCCTTTTAGTTGAATCCATTTATGAAAACACCCTTCATTTTTCTTGGGAAGTAGAGAGGGAGAAGCACTGGGACTAGAGCCTCAGGAGGAGGAGGGTTCCACTCTGCTTTCAGGTGTGCTCGGTTAGAAGGGATGGAAGCTGCCTGGGCTGCCGCAGCACAAACCCCTCGTCACCTCTGGGTTTTCCAAATCTTAATTTGAATAATACTCAGGAGAAGAGGCTTGAGCTAAAAATGCTCCAGAAAACCATTGCTGCCAAGCATCAAACACTCACGAACATAAACTCGAGTGTATGATTTAATGCAGGCTTCCTATTTAATACAAGTGGTGCAGATACCACAGTGGGGTGCTCGCCATGTTTTACCTTTGGATTTGATTAGGTTTCATGTGTGTTTTCTCCTCAGCTGCTTTATTCTCCTATTGAAAATATCCAAAGAGTAGCTGCAGGGGTCCTCTGTGAACTTGCTCAGGACAAGGAAGCTGCAGAAGCTATTGAAGCCGAGGGAGCCACAGCTCCTCTGACAGAATTACTTCATTCTAGGAATGAAGGTGTGGGTAAGTAGGAAAGGAATCAGAGCCTTTAGCTTGTGTACACTGAAGCCTCAGCTTTTCCTCAAAGACCATTTTTCCTTCCTCTCCCAGCAACATATGCAGCTGCTGTTTTGTTCCGAATGTCTGAGGACAAGCCACAGGATTATAAGAAACGGCTTTCGGTTGAGCTGACCAGTTCTCTCTTCAGAACGGAGCCAATGGCTTGGAATGAGGTAGGCAGTGTGAGCACGTTTATTTGATGGTTCGCTAGAGCACCAAGGCAGTTTGTGGTTTCCTCTCGAACGACTCGGTGCACATTCATTTGCATTGACTATGTCCTTGGCTTGAATATTCATTCTTTACACTAGCTTAGCAACTGCTGTAAGGAAAAACTACAGCTTTATACAGCCTGTTTAGAACAAACAAGTTAGAATTTGTAAGGGAGATAGATGAAAAAGTTAACAGATTAAAAAACACTTTTGAAAGTTGTTAGGAAAGGGGCAGTCGATTAAACGTTGTTAGTTGGAGGTCAGTTTATCAGTACTTTTAAAAAATACTGTTTTTCACCTACTTTTCTACTTGAATTTCTATTAATTTGTTCAGTATTTGTCCTTGATACAAATTGAAATAGTCAAACCACCCTGAAAGTTGATACAGTCATTGTACATAATCATAAGGTGGATTATAAAGAGAGAGGCTATATACTGTTAGGAAAAGAGAAGCAAACTGCTAAACAGTAATAGTAATATATTAATTGGCTGTTGAATAGATAATCTCAACCATTCCAACTTGAGCTCTGAACATCCTCACCCAGCCCTTTCTCCAGACCTGTTCCACACAGTTAATGGCAACTTAGTTCTTCTAGCTGTGCAGGCTCTAGGGATCTTTTCATAACACATCCTGTCAGCAACTCCTATTGAGGGTAGAAACAAAACACCTATTTTGTTTCCTGTTATATTTCTAGCACTTAATAAGTACTTGGTAATATATTTGCAGAAAGAATAAATTACAAAGTATTTCTGTGATTGTGTACATCTGTATTTTGAAGTAATTCTGCACTTTGTAAGTAGTTCTACAGTGTTTTGAGTTCTTTATTCCTTTTGTAATCTGAGAATAAGTATGTTTTCAAAATATCAGAGTATCCTTTGAGTTGAGAATTTCCATTTTGCTTCCTTGCCTGTACCTGTTCATCTAGACTGCTGATCTTGGACTTGATATTGGTGCCCAGGGAGAACCCCTTGGATATCGCCAGGATGGTATGTATCTCATATTTCTTGATTATCTCCAGATCAAGCTAAAGGTCCAGAGCTTTGTCAGAAGAGCTGTTTTGCTTGTCTTGGGAGGACCTGTTGGCAGGAAAGTAGTGGTAGCAATTAAAGGCAGTTCTTAAATTCTAGAGTCAGCAGTAATTTCTTTATTTGTGCACAGGGAATTCTCAGCCACACACCAAGCAAGCACTGGATCATACCAGTAAATGTGTGTCACTGCTGCCAGACCTCTGCAGTACGTGTGTTACACGTTGCCTGGCTTTCTATTCAATTTTTCGTTCAGAGAACCCTTATATAATACCTGTGTCTATAATTCTAGACTCAGATCTGGGATGTGTATTTACATAGCTTTTCAGAAAACTCTGAAAATCTAAGTAATTCAAATTTGGGTATATACTGTTTATCTTACAATCTTACCTGTTTTTCCCTAGTTAATACACTTAAAGCTCATAAGCTTCTTACCTTGACAGGTATATAAATATTAAGCCTTTGGATAAAAACATACAAAGGTTTCATAGGAAAGTGGCACGCTTTCTTAGTACTTCTGTGGGTATCACCTAGACTTTATATAACAAATACATAGCTGTTGCCACTGCTCAGCAACCGGTCTCTGCCCAGGAAAAGGCCAGACGTCCAGGACTGGAACCTGCTGATCTGCCTTTGGTGGAAACAGACCGTGTGCCTCCTTGTGTGGCCTGACACTGGGTAGTTACTCAGCTTAAGAAAGCAAGAAGGTGGAGAGGCTAGAAGGAATGCTTTCTGACACATTTGCTATCCTGGGATCCCCCTAACTCTGTGCTCACGTCATGTCTTCTCTCTCTCTCTCTCTCCCCCCCCTCACCCACCATGTCACTGCCCCAACTCCCAGATCCCAGCTATCGTTCTTTTCACTCTGGTGGGTACGGCCAGGACGCCTTGGGGATGGACCCCATGATGGAACATGAGATGGGCGGCCACCACCCTGGTGCTGACTATCCAGTTGACGGGCTGCCAGATCTGGGGCATGCCCAGGACCTCATGGATGGGCTGCCCCCGGGCGACAGCAATCAGCTGGCCTGGTTTGATACTGACCTGTAAATCATCCTTTAGGTAAGAAGTTAAACAAGCCAGTTTGGGTAAAATACTTTTACTCTGCCTACAGAACTTCAGAAAGACTTGGTTGGTAGGGTGGGAGTGGTTTAGGCCTATTTGTAAATCTGCCACAAAAAAAGATACGTACTTTGAAAGATGTCTTGGAACATTTGAATGTTCTCAGATTTCTGGTTGTTAGGTGGTCATGTGTGGAAGTTATTAACTTTAATGTTTTTTGCCACAGCTTTTGCAACTTAATACTCAGATGAGTAACATTTGCTGTTTTAAACATTAATAGCAGCCTTTCTCTCTTTATACAGCTGTATTGTCTGAACTTGCATTGTGATTGGCCTGTAGAGTTGCTGAGAGGGCTCGAGGGGTGGGCTGGTATCTCAGAAAGTGCCTGACACACTAACCAAGCTGAGTTTCCTATGGGAACAATTGAAGTAAACTTTTTGTTCTGGTCCTTTTTGGTCGAGGAGTTACAATACAAATGGATTTTGGGAGTGACTCAAGAAGTGAAGAATGCACAAGAATGGATCACAAGATGGAATTTATCAAACTCTAGCCTTGCTTGTTAAATTTTTTTTTTTTTTAATATCTGTAATGGTACTGACTTTGCTTGCTTTGAAGTAGCTTTTTTTTTTTTTTTTGCAGTAACTGTTAGTTTTTAAGTCTCTCGTAGTGTTAAGTTATAGTGAATACTGCTACAGCAATTTCTAATTTCTAAGAATCGAGTAATGGTGTAGAAACACTAATTCATAATCACTCTAATTGTAATCTGATAAAGTGTAACATTGTGTAGCCTTTTTGTATAAAATAGACAAATAGAAATGGTCCAATTAGTTTCCTTTTTAATATGCTTAAAATAAGCAGGTGGATCTATTTCACGTTTTTGATCAAAAACTTTATTTGGGATATGTATGGGTAGGTAAGTCAGTAAGAGGTGTTATTTGGAACCTTGTTTTGGACAGTTTACCAGTTGCCTTTTATCCCAAAGTTGTTGTAACCTGCTGTGATACAATGCTTCAAGAGAAAATGCGGTTATAAAAATGGTTCAGAATTAAACTTTTAATTCATTCGATTGTGTCACCTTTTTTTCCTTGTCATTAAGCGGTCTGTGAGGGTAATAAGTTTTCCTCAGGATGAAGTTGAACTGAGTAAACAGATAGTGACATAATTTAAGTTGTAATGGTGGAAGAACCTTACTGCTAATAGATGGAATTGTTCTGTCAAATTTCTTTACACTGGTCCTGGGTTTTTAAAGTGCACCAAAATGTTTTAGCTTTGCACATTTAGCTGTGTAGGAGGAGAGTGTCCACCATCTCTAACTGAAGGACTCTGGGCTTACAGCCTATGGCCAAGACTCCTTCAGCCTGGCTGCAGGTATGTATATAATTCTGTCCGAGTGACCAGAGGCCTCACGGTTCAAAGGCATCTCGTTCTTCGCGACATAGAACAAAGTGTGTTAGTCAGTTGTGTCTGACTGTCTGCAACCCTGTGGACTGTAGCCCACCAGGCTCCTCTGTCCATGGGGTTCTGAACTCCAAATAAGCTTCCCACCCCCAACCCCAAACTCCATCACGTGGTCTCATTCCTTTAAGGTAATAATGAAGAATTACCCACATGGATTTGGACTTCAAGCACCTTCACAGAAGTGTGACTCATTTGGAGCGGGGAATCCCTTCAACTCCACTTTGAACTGATAATTAAGATGCTTTACCTGTCGATGTTTATCTGAACATAATCAGAGCGAACTAGAATGGGCCTTCTTCCATTGCTCTCTGCCAGGTGAGCCTGTCATCCTGGTGGTAGGTCTGACAAGTTTTTAGTTCATCCCTGAGGGCAGAGTCAGTATACCTGTTAGAACTTGTGTTTTGGGGCTTTAAAAAGAGTGAAAGTGTTTGTACCGAGAGAGCCGTTTCTAATTGACTATGTATTTAAACATGTACTTAGTTCCTTGTTGTTGGATGAGGACCCTGTATAAAAGCTTTATAAATTCTTCCCTGTGGTCTAATTGGGATGAGAGGGAAAACGTGTGTGTATTTGGTGACGGGGCAGTTCTGCTTCCAGTGCGTGACACAGAGAACAAAGGCAGCACCGCACGAGCTGTTTGCAGGTCAGAGTGAAGATCTCCGTAGTGAGCTCAGCCTCTAACATCAAGAACCACAGCAGGCTGTTTTATTTAAAGAACTTTTTAAAACCAGAAAATATTTCAGAGCTCTGCCTAAAATCATCATAGTTTTGAAGTTCCATGTAGAAACTTAATATGAAGGTTAATCTGATTCAGCAAAGTAGCTCTGCAATGTACTGAAAAGGACAAAGGGACGAGAACAGCCAGGACACTTGTGAAAAAGGAGATAAGAGGACGTGTTCTATAAGCTGTTGAGGCATGACTGTAAAACTTGAGGTAAAGCTAGAGGTAGTTAACATTATTGACTGGAGATGTATCAACACATTTTTAGAGATGGATAGAATTAACATCACTGTCAGAAACTGTTAGAGCATACAACTTAAGATTGTCATTATTCACATTTTGTTCTGTTCACTTTTTGTTCCAACTCTGTGTGTATTATAAATGTAAAATTTTCAAAATTTTGAGCAACATATATACTAGTGTCTCAGAAGATGAGAGTTCTTCAGAATATAGTTCTGATTCAGACAATGTAAATATCATACCAACAAAAAACCTTAGTGATTCTAATACAGAAAGAAAAAAGAAAAGTCAAGATTCTGGAGAATGCTTCTTTGCTTCTGCAGAAAAATGGTTTGAAGACAACATTTCACAAAAATCAGAAGACTAAAGATGTGTCAGGTGTAACTACTGAATGTAATAACCTACAAAATGTTAGTGCAACAACAGAATTTTTAGCCAGTCAAAAGAAAAATTGCCAGCCATGAGTGGTTTTGAGTTTCTGAAAAAAAATCACGTGGTCAGTAATGAGTTACTACTCTTATTGGCACATGAATAGAAGTGTACACTAAGGGAGCAGAATAAGATGAAGACAATAGACACTTGAAAGGTAGCACTGGAGGTCATGTGAAAAAGGACTTTTCAGTAAAGTGTGGAACAGGTATGCAGCCATTTGGATAAAATTGAAGTTAATGCAGGAAGAAAATCCATAATCAACAAAGTATAAAAGCCCACACCAGATGCCCATGTGTCTGGTAATTGCAAGAGAACAGCCACAATGCAGTAAAATACAACATTAACAGTATGGGTATATCTCAGATTGATACTAAGCAAAAGCAGGTCACCAAGGCTTGCTGTAGAAGCGTATAGGTACAAAAAAGGGTGAACTATCTTAAGCAAACCATCCACAGATGGTAAAATGAAAAAGCAAAAAAATAATTACCAAAAAAATCAGAATAGTGATTTATTACCTGGAGATGGAGGTGCATGGGACGTTTGATCCCATTGTAGTGACCGCCACTGAGCTGAAAAATAAAGCTTTTTCCATGTTGGAGGAGGTGTTTGAGACCTGAGGCTTTGATCTGGTTATTTGAATCCTTGATAGTGAAAGATCTTGAGGTAAATATGCTCTTGCATTTTTGTCTTGATTAGTGCAGTAAAAGCAGAAGATCTGCCCCGTGCTGTATAGTTCATAAGCCAACAGAAAGCGGAGTCGCGCACTGCAGGTGTTCTGTCCTGGTAGGTGAGAACCTACTGCCTTGCTTGAGTGAACACCTGGCAAATGCGGTTAGAAAACAATGGCGGCGGGGGTGCAGGGCACTAAAGGTAGTGTGTCCTTTTTCTTAGCGTCAGATGTGGTGTCCATGCCACCGCCCCATCTGGTGAGGAAGCTAGAGGGAGGGGTGACAGGCCTCCTCTGCCACCTCAACATCATGCCTCTGAGAGGTGGAGGTCGGGTGAAAAAGGCCAGCCTTCTTCCAGGTCACATCAAGACCCTCACCCTGCCCATGTCCTGATTCTGGGCCGAGGCTGCTGTGGTTGCCACTTCCCTCCCTCTGCTTATCCAAGCTTGAGGCTGTTGGGGCCAAAGCCTCCTCACGTTTGGTGAGTCTTGTCCCCCAGCTCCAGAGCTCTCCCCAGGGACCAAGCCTCCCCCTCCCTCCAGTTCCTTCCTGAGGCTCCTACCTCACTCAGCCTAAGTCCCCGTATCAGAGACACTGACTGCTACATAGTTTTCTGTGGTTTGAGTAAGGAGAAAACGGCATTTTGCTTCAAGTGGGGGCAGAAGAGACCCAGACCTTTGACAAGAGCCTTGGCCAGCAGAGCCCCCACTTTCTGACCTGTGCCACAGGGCTGACACCTGCCCTGCAATCCCAGAACTGACTTGAGAACCTCATGAGGTGACATGGTGACCTCACAGTAATACGGGAGACATGAACAGCTAGACAAGTACCAAGAACCATAAGAAGTAAATCCTACTGCTGCTGCTTAGCTGCCAGATTCTGCCCAGACCACCTCCCAGGCCAAAGTCACCCCAGATGTTCCCAGAGGGCCAGCTCCTTGGGTGTGTGCTCAGGCTGTAAGCTGAGGCGAGGTCTCAAAGCTCGGGCCTGCCGTGAGTGGAGAGAAGGCAGCCTGTGGCCTCCCAAGTCCGCTCCATGCACGGCGTGCTGCTGATGCCTTTGCAGTTAGCTCTGTCATGCCTTTCCTCCCTGGGGCGCTCAGCCAGTGGACTGTAGTCAATTAGCAAATAGCTGAAGCTCGGAGGGGATAGGAAGGGGAGGACCAGAGGCACCTGGGATGTTGCCAGAATCCTAAGGGCCCTGATGGGTGGCCAGCAGCCAGTTCTCAGAGCCTGGGAAGCCACAAAGGGGTGTGGGCCTCCCATGTGGGGCAGGAAGGGTTACCGCCCTCGACATCCTTGCCCACCCAGACAGTTCATGTCCCCTACCTCAGCTCAGCAGTATCGGGGCTCTGGCTTTGCATAAGTGCCCTTGTGAGAAGGGACATAAAGGATCCTCTAACTCTTGGTGGACAGAAGCCCTGCTAGGGACTGTCTTCTCCCCCTGTGCCTTTCTGATACGCCTTTCCTCAGAGAAGCAAGGCTGGGGACTTGCAGCCACGCATGGTCCACTTAGCATGGTTTTGGAATGGTAAAGCTCTCCTGTTTCACCTTAAGCAGCAGAGAGTCCCTGCTCAACGCAGAGCGTTAAGAAGATTCCATTGCTCTGAAATAACTTCTGGGAGGACTCGGCCCAGAACTCCAGGGTGGTTCCCTCAAGACCTGAGTGAAATGAGAGAACAGATTGCCTGGGCAAACAGAACTGTGCCTGTTCCCTGCAGCAGAGGGGCAAAGCAACAGGAGCTGAAGGCTCACCCTTGGAGCACAGGCACATCCAGGCAGGCCAGGGCCCCTGGGGTGCACAGCCGGGTGATGGGCATGCTGCCCAGCAAGACTTCCTGTGGGGCCTCCTCATGTGGGCACTAGGGAGGCTGGAGCAAAAGAAACTGCCTGCTCCGGGGTGCAGGTCCCCCTTACACTCCAGCTACTCACAGCTCGGCTCTGGATATCCCACTGCTGGACAAACAGGCTCTGGAGTCAGAGTCCTAAGTTCAACCTGACAGCGGGGCCTTGGGCAGGTGGACTGGCTCTGAGCTTCGGTTTCCTCTGCTATGAGATGGAGATAAGGTGGTGTGCTTGGCAGGTGGTGGGGTTTAAATACGGTGAGTTACATCCATGCCTTTGTGGAGGGGGGCGCAGAGCAGCCGTTCACTGCAAAGCCACATGGAAGCTGGCACACTGCCCGTATCACAGTGGCAGATGAGGCTGGTGGTGACAGTGTGGCCAGCTGCCCGTGACACAGTAGATGGGGCCTCCCTGGTGGCTCTGATGGTTAAGACTCCTCCTGCAATGCAGGAGACCTGGGTCACCAAGATCCCTTGGAGAAGGGAATGGCTACCCACTCCAGTATTCTTGCCTGGAGAATCCCATGCCCGTGTAGCTCCTACCCCTGCCTCTCCCGCCCATCCTGCCTGCGTAGGGGCTGTGGCCGGGGACAGAAGCCCGTCAGGGGACGGGGCTCCTCTGTCTGAGAAGTCTGGAGCACCGCCGCTGCTGATCCAGTCTAGCCCTTTCATTCTGCAGTTTGAGGAAACAGATCCCAGAGAGGAGGCCAAGGAATGTTCTCAATTTGCTCACCTGGTTCCAGCCACCCAGGACCCCCGCCCCCCAGTGCCACGGTCCTAGCACCCCTCCGCAGTACCAGGGGCCTTAAGGGTGTGTGTGTGAGGAAGAAGCTGGAAAGGTGTTGAGGCTGGGAGGTGGTGGTCACTGGTAGAAGGTGGGGGGAAGGAGTCAACCTTGATGCCTTCATCCCACTTAGGTGAGCAGACAGACCTGCAAGGAAGCCAGCATTCCTTGAGCATGCTGCATTCCTTTAGGCAAAGTGTCAACTACCTGCTCCTGTGAGTGGAGTCTTGCCCATTTCTCCCCAGGATTCTCAGAATCAGTTCATCCCTGAAATGAAAAGCCAGGCAGGTAAAATAAAACAAGCTTCCAAAGGCTTGCTCTAGATCTGCAGCTGGAAGAGCATTCCTGTCTCATCCCGCCTGGTAAATCTCTGGAGGAGACAGGCTGGGAGATGCCCGCAGCTTCCCTCCACTTTGATGAGCGCAGGTAGCGCCGGCTTGAGCAGAGGCCTACGTGGCCCACACACGGGAAGAGCATTCTGAGAACGTCGAGCAAACCTGGGTTCCCAGATGCAGCCAACAGGCACCGAGAGGGCTCGTTCTGAGTGGGTTTTCTAGGGCTGGAGTCAGAGCATCTCAGCCAGAGGTTCTGGATTCAGCTGACTTTATTGGGTCCACACAGAGCTGTGGGTGACCTGTGGAGTGTGTGTAGCCGGGGGTGGCAGCCGCAGAGTACTGTGCCGAGTGCCTTCTTGCTAGTGTCCAGCAGCTTGGAGGATCTCCAGGGCCAAGGACGCCACTGAGCTGTTGGCTGATGACCTGTGAGAAAAACAGAAGTAAACATTTAGGCATTTCCAAGGTTAAATGCCCCCATCTTCCAAAGGGGCTGGCCTTTTCACCTGAGTACCTGATGAACCAGCTGCTTCCCAAAGCTGCCCTGAGCATCATTTTGAAAAACACAGACAGGATCCCCAGGCTCTAGGGGTGGGAGGTGAGAACCCCAAAGCCCCCAGTCCCACCATAGCAAGCCCCCTAAGCTATGCCTGAGCTCCTGGCCCTGCCACCACTTGGCGTTGAGCTGCTTTGGACAGATTGCACCGATGCCGAGCTGCGAGAGCGAGTCAGGCAGACGGCAGCCAGAGCCTGTCAGCCCAGAGCCCACAAAAAGCCTGCCTGGCGCCAGCCTGCAGCTGACTTGTGCCAACCAGCAGAGATCCCAGACGCTCCATGGTGCTCCTTCCTGGCCAATCAGCCAGCAACTCTGGATTTCTCATTCTCATAGGTGTGGATGTGCAATTAAGACCTTAACGTGGAATCTTTGTTACTGGAGCAGATTGACACACACACTTGTGCCTTATCAACTGTCACCAAAGCAGAGAATAGTGCTTGGCAGTGCCCCCAGAAGTGTAAAATTAGCTGGTGGCACACTCCTGACTACATGGTAGGCGAGCTGCTGCCTAGCAGTGGCACTGGGGGCTGCAAAGAAGAGGTGGGGTGCAGGGGAATGGGGCCACGTATTCCTGCTCTGCACATCAGGGGTCTCTCTGAAAGGAAGGAATGCACTTGAACTGCTCTTGGCTCAGGCCAGGCTACTCCAGTGGAGCCATGAGCCCATCCCACCCACCAGAGCGGCACTGAATGCCAGTGACCAGCAAGGGAGACGCACCCACCGTCAGGACCCCATCAGGGCTGAGGACGCTGCCGTCCCTGGGGATGGACCCACCTGGCCCAGGAGCCACTGTCCACACCTTACACCACAGGGGCCGCCAGGCAAGAAGGGCCACTCCCATCAAGGTTAGTCTGTCCCTCCCCTCAGCTCACAGAAAGCACAAGAAAGGCAGGGGAGGCCAGGAGGTGCTGCCCCACCCAGGATTAATGCAGCAGTGCTGGTTGGAGCCGAGCCTCCTCCATAGAATCACCATCTCCCCAGTACCTCAACCACGTGTTCTCCAATGAATGCAGTACTCAAAACACCAGGAAGCAGGTTCCATAACAACCTCGTGATTCTCAAGAAAAGCTACCAGCAAAGGCTGGGCGCCCCTTAGCAGGTGAGGCCTGGGTGGCCCATCCACCAGGAGGGAGGGCGCACAGTGGGCAGTGTCAGGTGGGAGGGTGATGGTCCCTGGTGTGTAGGGGAAACGAGGAGGAGAGGAAAAAGAAATGGGAGAGTGTTTGCCAAGCCTACTCACCCCCCGGCTGGGGCCAGCCCCTCCAGAGCCCGCAGAAGGTTCCCTGCGCTCTTGAGACTCTCCAGGTGCTTCTCGTTGGAGGTGATCTGCAAGGGAGGAGAGAAGAGCAGTCAGCGGCTCCATCCTGACCCACGACTGTTCGCTGGGTATCCTGAGTCTCTGGCTGCCCATGTTACTGGGCAGTGAGCCCCGGGGTGCTGCTGATCACAGAGCCACCCTTGGGGGTGAGCAGGAGGGAGTCCACTGCAGTTGGACAAGTGCCAGGTCAGGATGGGGTGCTTCCTGTTGGCCCCTTAGGAAGCTGTGTGTTCTGGGAGCCTGAACACTTCAGGGAAAGCAAATCATGGGTGAACAAACTTGCCAGCTCTCAGTTCCACGACCCTGCTGGCCCTTGTGTCCCAAGCCCAACACAGCCTCTTTCCTACAGCCAGAAGTGTGATTTTGGGTTCCCAGTGATCTCGGGGCGGGGGCGGGGGGGGGTTGCTGGGAGAAGGAAGAAGCACTAACAGCTGAACCGGGGCAACACCCCTGCCCAGGTACTCTGGGAGATGTGCCCTTGCCAACTTCCTGGGAGAAACAGGAGACACACTCAGGCACCCTTGAGCCTGCAGCACCACGGGCAGAATCCTAAACCCTCAGGGCTAGAAGGGACTCAGAGAGGGGCCACCCCAGCCCTGCTCCCAGAGACTTCCTGATCCAGACCCTGGAGTCCATGCCCTACGGACAGAGAAGAGAAGGCTTTAGGAATGAACCCTGGCTCTAGTATTAGAGTTGTTTCTCTTGATTCATCATCCATGTCCCATTTTTATCTGTTATTCTTCAAATATTTTCTAATAAACACTTCGGTGGCACTTCACATTCAGCAGACTGCAGTTTCCTGTACATTTTCTCCTGCCTCCCTCTCAGTAGCCTGACCTCACAAGGTAAGTGCGTACTGTGCTTTATAGATGAGGTAACAGAGGCTTAGTGAGACGAGGGGCCATGATGGCAGCACACAGGGAGCTGGCCCCTAATCCCACCTGAGGCTGGAACCAGGCTGACCTTGGCTGCTCCCACTGTTCTTTTGTCTTCCTACCTGATCATAGCAACCAGGGCTGGAGTATCATCTCTCCATTTCTTAACCAATCACAGATGCGGACAGGAAGGTCACGGGGGTAATTAGACCTTTACGTGGACTCTGAGTTGCATGTGAATGAATCTGAGCCTCCGTGGAGATCCTATCCCACTTCCTGAGTGTGTAGACACCAGCTGCCAGCTCAACTGCATCAGGTGTAATTTCTGCAAAGATTCGCATCTTAAAAGAGCTGCGTGCGAATCCGTTCTGAAATTACACCCAGCTTGATGAGTTCAGAAGGCTGCTGTGGTTCAGTAGGTCTGAAGCAAGCACAAACTTAGTCGGAAAGGATCTTCAGCAAGGATTCCCATCTAATTTTTCTCAAAACTGTGCCTCATACGGTTCAGGTGAGCTATATCCAAACCCGCTACTCTACTAACCCTGCCATGCGTCATGTGTAAGAGGCTGAGCCCCACTCGCAAAGAAATAGCATGGGTACGTTTACTCATGAGGCTACTTGGAAAGTGCAAATAGAAACCTACGGTGGAAATTACATGATCAAAGGAAGAGGCCAAAATAGCATCATGTGCAGCTGACATAAAGGCCAAGCATAAATAAAGCCGAAAGAATTGAAAGCTATGCAATCTGGCTGCCTAAACTCTTACTAGCACATCAACTCTTATCCCACCTATAAAGATGAGTTAATTAGAAAATAAAATTTTAAATAATATCAGTCAGAGGTTCTAATTCTGGGAAAGACAGAGAAAACACATGCCACTCTTCTTATCCATTTAAAACCGGAACAGAATACACAGAGCAGCTCTTTGAGATTACAGAAAAGTTAGCAGCACCAGCAGTGGGGACGGAGGCCAGAGCACCACTGCTGCTTTCCCTCTGGCGCAGCCCACCTCGACCTCAGCAAGACCTCAGCACACCCAAACCCCGGACTGAGCACTGAGGGGCAGACGGGAGGGCTCCGGGAGAAGCCAGGCTTCAGGAAGGGGAAAGGAAGCGTCCAAAAGCTGCAAGAGTGCAGATGAAAGCCCCTTTCCTTTCCCTTGGTTCTCCTCCGCCCCAGGCAGCGGGCAGTTCCGTGGGGGCAGCAACAGGAGCCATCAGCCAAAACTCCCCTCTGTTCTCCCAGTGTTTGGCCCAGACATGACAAGTGTGGACATGTGTAGTCAGTGGCCAGACAGAAAATGAAGAGACCCGGGGAACCAGAAAGTATTAGGGAGGTGACAAAGAAGAGCTTGAGAAAGCTGAAGCGCCAATACTTTGGCCACCTGATGCAAGAGCCGACTTGTTGGAAAAGACCCTGATGCTGGGAAAGATTCAGGGTAGGAGGAGAAGGGGGTGACAGAGGATGAGAGGGTTGGATGGCATCATCGACTCAATGGACATGAGTTTATTAGGGTTAGGGTGACAGAGGGTTAGAGTTAGGGTAAATAACAAAGATAACTAAAGTATTTCCAGTTACTTGGAAATTAAACAACACACCCTTAAATAATCCAAGGATCAAAGAAGACATCCCAAGGAAAATTAGAAAGTATTCTGAGCTGAAAGATGTCTATACAATATATCAAAGTCGGGGGAGGGGGTGGGTGCAGCTAAAGCAGTGCTTAAAGAGAACTTTATGGTACTAAATACTTAACATAAAAGAGAAAGGTCCAAGTCAATAATCCAGGCATTCATGTTAAGAAGCTAGAAAAAGAGCAAAACAAACCCAAAGACGGAAGGAAAAAAAGAGCAGAAATCAAGAGTAATGTCGTAAATGTAGGCCCAAATATATCAACATCTATATTAAGTGTAATTTACGAAGTGCTACAAATAAAAGACTAACATTTTTAGACTGGATATAACCAAAATAAAACGCGACCATGTGATGCGTACCAACATACCTTAAATACAAGGGCAAAGAACAACTGAAGTTTTAAGAATGAAA
>NW_011494615.1:1259764-1264126 GCF_000754665.1 Bison bison bison | reverse complement strand
AGAAACTTTAAGAATGAAAAAAGATATGTCACACAAATTGTAACAAAAGAAAGCTGGTGTAGTTATAATAATATCGAAGTCAGCTTTAAGCCAATAATTATAACTAAGAATAAAGAGAGACATATATTTATAAAAAGATCAACTGATCAGGAAGATATACCAAGTCTAAATTCTAAATGTACCTAATAACAGCCTCAGAATATGTTTAAATAAAGGACAGAACCAAAGTGAGAATGAGGCAAATCCATAATTACGGTGGCACATTCTCAATCTCTCCCAACATGTACATGAAAATCAGAAGGGATGTGGGTGTTTTACACAATGAGATTAACAAACCTGACCTTATAGACCTATAAAGAAAAATTCATTTAACAACTGCAGAATGTATGTTCTTTTCAAATGTACATGTAAAGTCTTCAAAATATATTTACTGTCATAAAGCAAGTTCTGACAAATTTCAAAGGTATAACTAGCAAAATGTCAGGATCTGTACGTTAAAACCTACAAAATGCTGATAAAAATTTTTTAAATGAAATAAATGGATATATTTACTATGTCCATGAATTAGAAGACAATATAGTACATATATTTATTTCCCCAAAATACAGGTTTAATGCAATTCCTATCATAATCCCAACAGGATTTTTACAGACCCACACAAATAATATCAAAGTTTTGACAAGCGTGCAAAGGTAACCTGAATGGGGGAACATTTTTAACAAACAATGCTGGAACAAACGGACACCTCTATGTAAAAACCTGCCCCTAAGCATTTATCTTACACCTCAAATAAAACGTCATTCAAGGGACTTCCCTGGTGGTCCAGTGGTTAGGACTCCAAACTCTCACTGCTGAGGTCTGGGTTCAATCTCTGGTCGGAGCTACAATTCCATAAGCTGTGTGGCATGGCCCAAAACAGAAATGATTCAAAATGGATCATGGATCTGAATGTAAAATGTAAAACAAACAAAAAACTTCTTGAAGAACATATAGGAGAATACATATATGACCTTAGGTTTGCTGATGAGTTTTCACAACACAAAATCACAGTCCCAGAAAGAAAAACACTGACAAATTGGACTTTATCAGTGTTTACAACTTTGCCCTTTATATATTTACAATGGAATTTTATTTAGCCATAAAAAGAATGAAATACTGCCATTTGCAACAAAATGAATGGACCTAGAGATGGTCATACTAAGTGAAGTAAGCCAGACAGAGAAAGACTATCGTATGATGTTGCTTCTATGTAGAATCTAAAAGATACAAATGAAAGAAAACAAACTTACATGGTTAGCAAAGGGGATGGGAGGGGTGCGGTGGGATAAATTAGGAGTTTGGGATTTGCAGATACAAATTGGTATATAGAGAATGGATAACCAACTAGGTCCTACTATATAGCACAGGGAACTATATACTCAGTACCTTGAAATACACTATAATGGAAAAGAATAGATACAGATTTATGCACGTATAACTGAGTCACTTTGCTATATATCTGAAACCAACACAATATGGTAAATCAACTTCAATTAAAAAAAATTTTTTTTAAAGCCTTTGCTCTTTGCAGAAGATTGATGAGAGAGTACACGTGCTGTGTTTTGCTCAATTGCTTCAGTCGTATCTGACTCTTTGCGACCCCATGGACTGTAGCCCTCCAGGCTCCTCTGTCCATGGGATTCTCCAGGCAAGAATACTGGAGTGGGATGCCGTGCCCTCCTCCAGGGGATCTTCCCAACTCAGGGATTGAACCCATGGCTCCTGTGTCTCCTGCGCTGCTGGCGGATGCTTGGGAAGCCCCTAAGACAAAGCAAAGAAAGCAAAGTGAAAGTGAAGTCGCTCAGTCGTGTCCGACTCTTTGCGACCTCATGGACTGTAGCCCACCAGGCTCCTCCGTCCATGGGATTCTCCAGGCAAGAGTACCACCGGAGTGGGCTGCCATTTCCTTCTCTGGGGATCTTCCCAACCCAGGGATCGAATCCAGGTCTCCTGCATTGCAGGCAGACGCTTTACCCTCTGAGCCACCAGGGAAGCCATAAGACTAGGAGAAAATATTTGCAAATTACATATCTGATAAAGGACTTTTATCCAGAGCACGTAAAAGGAATTCTTAAAGTTCAACAAGAGAACTTTATAAATGGGCAGAAAATCTGAATAGACACTCCATCACAGAAGGTATTATAGATGACAAATGAACATGTGAAGGGATACTCGGCATCAGTTGTCACTAGGGAAATGCACATTCAAACCGCACTGTATACCACTACACACCTAGATTCATAAAAACTGACAATAATCAATGCTAGCCAGGATGTAGAGTAACAAAAACTCTCATTCATTGCTGCAGGATTGCAAAACGGTACAACCGTCATGGAAGAGAGTTTGGTGATGTGTATAAAACTGAACATAGTTTTACCATACAATCCAGCAGCTGCACTCTTAGGTATTCACTCAAGAGCAATGAAAACGTGTGTCCACAGGAAAACCCGTGTGCAAAGTCTGTGGCAGCTTTATTCAAAATCACTAAAAAGAAAAAGGAACCAAGATGACCTTCAATAGAAAAATGGAAAAACAACTAGGCAAGCCTTCATGCCTTACTAGGTACCAGGTCTGATTGGATTCTTAGAATGAGATGATAGTAAAGATAAGTCTGGATACTTTTTGAAAAGATAATTTTAATTTGCCTTGCTAAATTAATTTGTAATAAATATTAGGATTTTAAGTGGCCTAGAAATGAGTGATTCCTTTCTCCAAGAGCTTGGTTTTCTCTTTGGCCACCACAGATTATAAATTATGATGACCTATCAGGGAAGGCCCATTATGATGGGCACCAACTTTCTTTTAAAACATTCCACTGCCTTTATCAGGCAGTGTGGCCTTTAACCTTGTATGTTCTCAGTACTTAAACTTTGTTAAAAGTGAATTGTGAGTCTGCTTAGAGGTCATCCCACCTCGTTCTCTTCCGAGCCACCTTAGCAGGGGACGTTCTGGGCACACTGAGACCCATACTCAGTAAGGCAGGTGGGAAAGTGATACTTGTCCACAGAGATGCTGAATTCATGGCCGAGCAGCTGCTAGACAACTTCTCATGGGTCTGATCACTGCAGTCAGGAGCGAGCAATGCAGTGACTCTAAGAAATGAGTAACGCAAGAAGACACTGCAAAGAGTGTCAACACAGTGCCTTCCTCCTGCAGTTAGTATTTTCATTAGAAGTCGGTTAATGCCCATTAGCCAAGACAAGGAAACAATTTTATTTTGCAATAATTGTCTATGGCAGAGAGTAGATTTTATTTGGAAACATCAAATGGCTGGTGTTCATTTCCTGCAAACAAAGGATGCCTGCCTCACATTTCTCCTGCTGCTAAGATGTCTGACTGGTAGCTGGACGGCTAAAATCCATCAAAGTGGAGACATGAATGTACTAAATATGTGCAGTTCACCTGGCAGACAGGCATCCATTCAAAACATAGGGTCTTAAAGGGAAAGATCATAAAAAAGTTGTGAATCTGAGTTGAGAATGAAGATCAACTTGGAAAGACAATTCCCCACATCAGTTTAATTGAGAGTATATAAACAAGCAGATGATGGACTCTGGGTAAACACCCTACTTTATTCAACCTTCTGCTACAGTCCCTGGAACATGAATTGTGTCAGAGAGCATTCAGGAATCACTTGGTGTAACCAAAACACCAAAAGGAGAGGCTTGTATCCCACAGAATCATCCCTCCTGTTCCCCACCAGGCTCACAAATTGTAAGGTAGGGGCTTTTTTTTCCCTTCTTTTCTTAGCACACTCACCCTCCAGGACAGAGTTTGTGTTGGCTTCCTTTCTGGATTTCAGCTTCCCAAATGCAAACCAACACAAGAAGCCATCTCTGGCCCTGGGTAACAGCAGGAGCCTGAAGTGGTAACCTCCTCAGTGTGCGGGGGGAGCTGAGGGGACAGTGGCTCATCCGGGCCAAGTGGCCACCAGGTGACAAAGCCCGGCCTGCTGACAACCTTCCTTAAAACGTGGAAGTCAGAACGTACTTCATGCTGCATCCTGGTGATACAGTGTGAACTGACGCTCGTGGACCTGACTCACAGCATCGCCCTCGTGCAGCTCATAAAAGCTCGGGCGCGGCTTCCCTGCCTGGATGTGGTTTCAGGTGTGCAGCTCCGTGGCCGCCAGGACGCAGGTACGGGCAGGCCGCGGGCCTCTGTTACCAGTGGGAAATAATGCATGTCTGTCTCTCCACTGGGACTGAATGTGTGTGGCAAAGGGAAGCCAAGTTAACCTTATTTTCTTATTCGTGAGTTCCTCTAGACAGGCCCAGGCAACCCAGACAGACCAGAAAAAACCCAGCAGACGGCGCCGAGGAG